>NC_036844.1:12573461-12763942 GCF_002910315.2 Salvelinus sp. IW2-2015 | reverse complement strand
TTTGAATGTTTATTTTCTGAGGGTGGTTGATATTTACCCATTTCATTTTCTCCCCTCAGGCACTCCCTGTCCCGATCCTCGGACACAGAGAGCACTAGCAATGGGCCTTCGCCCGCCCGGCCTGCTCCCCAAGTTTGCTATCTCGGCCGAGGATGGAGATGAGGAGTCCTGGTCCTGGGGACCCAGCAAGGTGGCTTCCTCCATCGGAGAGGACGAGGCTGACGCAACCACCCCGGAGCACCCACAGCGGGGCTACTCTCTCTGGTATGGAGGCCTGGGCCTAAGAGCACTGGTTAGAGCTGGTAGAATATGTAGGGATAATGCTAGATATGGGCATCATGTTGGGTGTTTAAGACTGTGGGTTCAAATGGTATTCAAAAGCAAAAAAGTTATAATATGGTTCAATGTTTTAATGTGCTTGACTGTAACAAAAACATGTATGGAACATTTTGGACATAATTGTACCCTGTTCTTCTTTGGTCTGTAGGTAGTTTTCAGAGCACCTGGACCCGCTTCCTTCCAGGGTGAGGGCGTAGACAGCCCTGACTCCTCCTCCAAGACTCCCATGGACCTGGGAGGCAGCATGGCGGCCTGCAGCCCGATGGACTGGGGATAAGCATGGTGGTGTTGCCAAAGTTTCCAAGTCTGTCTCAGCTAGTGCCCTCTCCCTCATGTCCCTGGAGGTGAGAGGATACACACAACACACACAACAAACACAGAACACACACACACACACACACACACACACACACACACACACACACACACACACACACACACACAACCCCTGTGATCTCTAGCATTTCGATTTAGAGGAGGTTAGAGGACAGGATGAGGAGTAAGCGCGAGCACATAATTAGAATTAGAGCGATGGATTTCGAGAGAGGAGTGTGAAAGAGATGAAAGATGCCGAGATGAAAGATCTATGTGAAATTGGCACAGCTCCTGCTGGGATGAGGCTCCAGTTTATGGAGTGGCTGTGTGCGCAGTAGCCCAGAAGAGGAGCTACTAACTCGGGTGGTGAGCTGAGAGGCCCTTCCACTGTTGGGAGGGGAGTAAATCCCTTAAGTCTCACTCCCAGCAGGGACACAGTGATTCATGGCTCCCAGGCTTTATAGGAACAGCTGGGTACTGAGGGGAGAGCCACTGGAAAACAGGTCAATAGAAATGACAGTAGCGGTCTTTGTATGTGCGTCTGTGTTTTCACCTTTAAATGAACCTCCACTGGGTTTTTGGTTTGAAGAATTTTTAGAATTCACTCTATGAAATTAGGATAAAAATGGATGGTGTGCTATTCAAAAAACTTATATGGCAACACTTATTTTGCTTTCACACTATCTGGCAGATTCCCAGATTAGTCTCTTGATTGTATCACAATGGCCACATTATTTCCCCTAGTAAAATGCCCTTCATTAATGTGTGTCTCATATTGGTACAGATATCATTAGAAATGTCTTTCTCATTCTTCCAGATATCTTAAATGCCTGCTTTGTGATATTTCCAGCCATTTTTAATCATTCAAAATAATGACATTTATTTGTCCATCTTATTGTTCCAGATATCTTCGGGGTGTCCCCTCTGGCCAGCCCCATATCCCCCTACTCCCTCTCCTCGGACCCATCTTCTCGTGACTCCTCCCCCAGCCGAGACTCCTCCCTCTGCGTCATCTGCCCTCGGCAGCCAATCATCATCCACAGCTCGGGGAAGAAGTTTGGCTTCACGCTGCGGGCCATCCCGGTGTACGCCTGCGACCGTGATGTCTACACTGTCTACCACACGGTCTTAGTAAGAACAGCCTTGTTTCACCATGTTGGGACAAACACAGTCAAATAGCTAATGAAGTACCGGTAATAAAGTACACTTTCATCTATGTCATTGGATATTGAATAATACGTTTAGTGGCTGTATTCAATTAAACCTGTACCATGGGAAACAATGTTTTGTTTTTGTACTGCAATATGAGCTCATTATTGAGTGATGATAGATACAAGTAGTTAACTGTGTTTCTGTGTGTTTAGAATGTGGAGGACCCGGGTCCGGCCCAGAAGGCGGGGCTGAAAGCTGGTGACCTCATCACTCATGTGAATGGAGAGCCGGTCCACGGCCTGGTCCACACTGAGGTGGTGGAACTGCTGCTCAAGGTCAGAGAACCATTGGATATAAAGCTTTCATCACATGTACTGTAATTGCTAGTAACTATTGTCCACAAATGGTAGTGACGTAATCGTATAAGCATAAGGTATGTTTTAAAGGTATTTCTAGTTTGTAACTTGATATTCTCATGATGGAGCTTGTATATCTCACTGTTTATCTACCGGTAATTTCATTTACAGTAGTCCAGCCAACTATTTTTTATTTCCAACCCTGTTTCTAACTTAACACTCTCACAATGGAGCTAATTCATTTTGGGCCAGTTTATCTTATGTATGTGCTTCCTTTCCAGAGTGGCAGTAAGGTGGCCATCTCCACCACACCGTTTGAGAACACCTCCATCAAAACAGGGCCTGCCAGGAGGAACAGCTGCAGGAGCAAGATGATCCGACGCACCAAGAAGCCCAAGAAGGAGAAGACACAAGAAAGGCAAGAATTTCGATATGAGAAACCATTTCATTATTAGATATGAACCAATTAACTAGAGCTAGGTCTCTATGCAGTGTGCTCTGTAGAGGTCACTAGTAAGCTTGTACAGCAAGCGTTTTTCAGGTTTTGTCATACACAGTATAACCACAGGGTGTAGCTGTGGCTCCTTGCAACAGTGCTAAAACTCCCTCTGTCACTACTAGACAACGACAACTCATCACTACTGTCAGTCAACTTTTTCATTCCAAAGAACTCACTGTGGCTTTCATTTTTGATTGACTGAATGGTTTTATTGGTTACTCAAGAATATAAACATTGTTATACCACCATTTAAGAACAATGATCATCAACTCAGCAAAAAAAAGAAAAACTATCCTTAAAAATGTGTTATAACTTAACTCAGCAAAAAAAGAAACATCCTCTCACTCTCAACTGCATTTATTTTCAGCAAACTTAACATGTGTAAATATTTGTATGAACATAACAAGATTCAACAACTGAGACATAAACTGAACAAGTTCCACAGACATGTGACTAACAGAAATGGAATAATGTGCCCCTGAACAGAGGGGGGGTCAATATCAAAAGTGACAGTCAGTATCTAGTGTGGCCACCAGCTGCATTAAGTACTGCAGTGCATCTCCTCCTCATGGACTGCACCAGATTTGCCAGTTCTTGCTGTGATATGTTACCCCACTCTTACACCAAGGCACTTGCAAGTTCCCGGACATTTCTGGGGGGAATTATTTACACATGTTAAGTTTGCAGAAAATAAATGCAGTTGACAGTGAGAGGATGTTTCTTTTTTTGCTGAGTTAAGTTATAACACATTTTTAAGGATAGTTTTCTTAGATTAGACGCTCTCTGGAGTCTAGACCACAAATATATTCTAGTGAGTGTCTGGGCCTCATACTGGTAGACTGACGTTGTCATCTCTCCTCTCTCTCCAGGCGGCGGTCTGTGTTCAGGCGTTTTGCCATGCAGCCCTCCCCTCTGCTGCAGACCAGCCGTAGTTTCTCCTCTCTCAACCGCTCCCTGTCCTCTGGGGAGAGTCTCCCAGGGTCTCCTACCCACAGCCTGTCCCCCCGCTCCCCCACCGCAGCCTTCCGACCCACCCCCGACTTCAACCAGTCAGGTGAGATAGACTGTCAATCGTTCACATTTTATGGAATAAATTAAATGTACACAATAAAATACATTTTAGAATTGAGCAGTGTTTATCAGTAAAACAATCAATGTTTCTTGGAATTAGGTTGTACAATATTTACCACTATAAAATATTATTTGTTGAATAACGTCAATCCCTCTGTGTTTCCAGGTGGCAACTCCTCTCAGAGTAGCTCCCCGAGCTCCAGCGCTCCAAACTCCCCCGCAGGCTCCTGCCACATTCGTCCCAGCACCCTCCACGGCCTGGGCCCCAAACTGACTGGCCAGAGGCTCCGACAGGGCCGTCGCAAGTCCGCCGGCAGCATTCCCCTCTCCCCACTGGCCCGCACCCCATCTCCGACCCCCCAACCCACCTCCCCGCAGCGCTCACCATCTCCCTTACTCAGCCATGGGTCCATGGGGATCTCCAAGACCAACCAGGCCTTCCCAGTCAAGATGCACTCGCCCCCCACCATTGTCCGCCACATGGTACGGCCCAAGAGTGCGGAGCCGCCCCGCTCGCCACTCCTCCAGCGGGTGCAGTCGGAGGAGAAGCTGTCACCCTCCTACACGGGTGACAAGAAGCACCTGTGTTCCAGGAAGCACAGCCTGGAGGTGACCCAGGAAGAGGCCCTGGGAGAGGAGGTGCGTCCTGGGGACATGGACCACCACACCCTGCAGAGTGTGGAGGAGACGCCCAGCGAGCCTCCGACCATCACCCGGGTCCGGCCGGCTGAGCAGGGCTGCCTCAAGAGGCCCGTTGGCCGCAAGATGGGTCGGCAGGAGTCTATGGAGGAGCTGGACAAGGAGAAACTGAAAGCCAAGGGGGTGATGAAGAAACAGGACTGGTCAGAGAGGCGAGAATCCCTGCAGAAGCAGGACGCTCTACAGGAGTCTGATACATCTGGTGCTGAAGGAGGAAGAAGCCAGGGCAGAAGCCAAGGCTCAGAGACAGTCTCACTGGAAGGCAAAGCTGCCAGCTTCACCCTAAAAGATGTCCTGTATAAGAAGCTGAACACACGTGCCTGTGAGGGCGCCCCCGAACCACTAGGGGGCAATAGCGCTGACTCGTCTCTGTGCTCTATCCATCCTGACTGGAGCCCCCAGAAGCCTGAGTGGCAGCTGTCCAGGCAGAGCAAAGAGGGCGGTAAGCCAGACAGGCTTGATTTCAAGGCCCCCAACATGGAATTTGCCCGAAAGAGGCAGTCGTTCGAGGAGCGAGAAGACGGCGGCATGTGTCGGCTCTCTCCCGGCATTCATGAGAGCCTCCATTTTGGCTCCATCCGTTCCAAGAGTCTGCAGCTGGACTCAGCGCTGGCTCTAGACCACATCAAAAGTACAATGAGCAGCGTCCACACCAGCCCTGAGGGCCTGAACCCCAAGATGTTTTCTGGGAGGGGGGAGGGAAGCGCCGTGGAGAAACTCCAGCTCATCTCCTCCAATGAATGCTCCCTCAGGAAGACCTCCTCGGAATACAAGCTGGAGGGGCGTCTGGTCTCCTCCCTCAAACCCCTGGAGGGCACCCTGGACATTGGCCTTCTTTCCGGGCCAAGGGTGTCTAAAACAGACACCTGCCTCTCCAAGATGGCCGACAGTGATGGCGGCTCAATAGGGATACCCACGTGGCTGCAAAGCCCAGTTGAGTGGCAGGTGTTGATTCCCCTGCTCAAACCCTCTGACAAGCAGAAGAGCCCCCCCACCAGTATACTAAGCCCTGCAGCTGTTGTGGCCCTCAGCAGCCCAGTTCCCGCCAAAGAGGCTAGTATTTCCAACACTGGGTTTAAATGCAGTAGCAGTGGTGAGACGCCACACGACAGACCTAGTCACATTGAACCCCCTTCCTCCAAGGCAGAGGTCTCCGACTTTGGTGGGAAACAAGAGAGCAGGTCCAGTATGATAGCTCACGATCATAGGACATCCCGCCACAGCGCCCACTTTTCCCACTGCGGGAAGACGCCCTCCATACGGGAGGTCAGCAACGAAGACCAGGAGGAGGAGGTAGAACCACCTCAAGAGACTTCAGCTCCTGCACAGCAAAACAACATTGATATCTCCAAGACATCCGATACAGTTGTCGCCGCAAAGCCAGGGAATCCCAGGAAGACTGCACCATCCGTCCCTGCCCCAAAGGTGGAGGTTCATACAACTTCCCCTCATGTAGCTGTACCAGTGAAGCAAAGTTCAGATTGTCAGTCAGGGCCCAGTTACCTGCAGAGCAATGAGAAACAAGGACCAGCTGAGAATACAGGTAGCATCACTACATTTGTACAATATATTTTAGAGCAGACTCCATACCTGTCAAAGCAGCAGATGGTATGCAGCAGTCCCTCGACAGGGACCACAATGCAAACGTCCATCCCTGCTCCAATCTCTAGTCTTGGAGATAAGAACCGAACAAGTGGTCAAGCTTCTCAAAAACAGCATGGCATGGAGAAAACCCAAAATCCGGACAAGGTTCAAAGCAACAGGCCAGTTCCAAACAATGCCAATGAACCTGCCAGTGTGTCTGCTGTTGAGGAGCTCAAAACTGCAAACGCAGGAAGGGATAAAATGACCGAAGTCAGAGAGACAAGTCCTAAAGTGGATGTAAAATGTGTTTTGTCTAAAGAAATGTTGTACAATGCAACTGGTAAAACAGAAGCAACACAAAGGTGTGATCAAAGAAAATATGCTTGTACCATTAGCAGTCAGGTAGCAAATAGTAGTGTAGCAAAGCAAAGTAGAGAAGATCCCACTTCACCAAAGATGAAGGGTAGCAATGCAAAGACTGGAGAGCGAGAGCAGTTATCTTTAACACATCGACCTGCTGAAAAGGCTTGGGTCAAAGGGGCTCTTGAGACAGAAATACCCATCACTAAAAAGCAAACTGTTGATGTAAATATCAAAGAGACAAGTCCTGTGCGGACAGTGAAACAGTCACCACCAAGTCCCGCTTCAACAAAACAAACAATCTTCAATCCCGAAACTAAGCCAAGATCTGACTCACCTCTCCCTTCACAAACTTTTGGGAAGACAGAGGAGGAGAGGGGGAGGTATGAAGCAAAAACTCCTGCCCCAGTCGTCAAAGGAAGCCTGGGTTCAAAACCACAAGAGTCATCTCAGAAAACCCCGGTCTCAATGGTCAAAGAAATCCCAGACTCAAAACAGAAAGATCCCCTACTCAAAACCTCAGTTCAAAGCCATGTGAAAGAATGTTCAGTCTCCAAACTAAAGGAATCTTTGTCCCAAATTCCTGCCCTAACTCCAGTTGTCAGACAAAACTCTGACCCCAAAAAGAAACAGAAAGAACCCGAACCCCACACCTTTGCCCCAACTCCAGCCCAAGTCATCAAAGATAACCTGGACTCAAAACAGAAATCAGCCCCTCAGAAAACCTCTATCTCAATCTCAATCAACTCAAAACAAAAGGAAATCACTACTTCAACAGTTGTCAGACAAATCGTAGATTCAAAACATAAATCACCCCCTCACAAAACTCTTGCCCCAAACGCAACCACTGTCATGAAAGAGCCAGCCTTTGCTGCAACCCGACAAGCTCAGAAAGAGCCTCCGACCTGGGCCAATGCTCCCTCCCAGTCCGCCCCTGTACCAGTGGTGCCAGCCCCAGCAGTGAGAAGAGAAGCACACCCACCCAACGGTGGAACTCTCTCAAGCAGGGCCAGCGGCAGCACCGGGCAGGAGGCTGTGGTCCAGACCTCCAGGGAGGACCAGGGGAAGCCTAGGGAAGAGGCCCCTAGGTCGGAAGGCCTTAGGTTGGACTCTTATAGGGGCCTGGGTGGGGTGGATGCCACTGGGCCAGCAGCCACCACCCCCAGCAACAGCACCCCCCAGGCCAAACCCAGCACAGCTGAACCCAGGGTCACTAACTCTGACAAGCAGGTAACCTCCAGCCGAAAAGAACAGGCTGACAAGAAGAAAGGGGAATCTGCTCAAGAGGTAGCGTCTGCACAGAAAAACACCAAGAGAGAGACTTCAAGAGTGGCTGCTGTGGTGAAAGAAGCCACAGGTTCAGACAAAGAGTTGGCCCGACACAAGCAATCGAAGGATTTGCCACGTGGCCCCGCAAACAGAAAGTAAATGCGGGATAAAAAAAATACGATGGCAGCCACCTTTGCTTTTGCGATATGTCCGAAATAAAACATTTTTGTTTTTGTTAGTAGTGTCATCATGCCTTATTTTTTTTGAGAACCGGGGAAGCTGTTACTTCAGTGTTTATATTGCGTGAGAGAGACAGATTTTTGTGTGTGTGTGTGGTGGTGATTGTGAATGCTTGGTCGATACAATAAATGTCTAATGTTTTTGGACTGAATGTAGACTGATTTGCTGCTCATTTGTGGTTCTCTGCTGTGTGTAACAAAGGTGTCAAATTTGTATCTGGTGATAGTTTGGTGGGCTTTATTTTTAATTGACAGCAGAGTGCAATGTGCAATCAATATGTCAGGGGGCAGGTTGAATTGAATTGCACTGGGTTTAGCGGTCTGGGTTTAGAGCACCTGACATTGAAGGTAGCAGACTTTCAATGCGTGTAGACTGAACTATGTCCATTTCACTCCCACTCAGAGTTGTGTGAGCTGAAAACACAGTAGTCATGGCACATCATCCAGTCAACCATTTAAGTGGTGTGATATTGATGCAGATCATTCACTCGCACTCGTTATACCGAAGTCAAATATCACCAAGTTTGTTTCGATACTTTATCTTATGTCGCTTTTTCTTTCTTTTTTATTACCGAGAAGTGAAGTTAGCTTTTTTTGGATTTGGGTAGCGGTGCACAGAAGAAACGCACTATGTTCTGTACTTCTTACCTATAACTATTTAATATGGAATCATCTTACGGTTCTGGAATCATATTTAGTGGAAGAGGCCTTAGGGTTATGGGGAATTTAAAAAAAAAACTTGCTGTTCTTAGCAGGTTATGTTGTAATTCACATTCCTTTCACATCTCTACATTTCTTAACCTTTGATTTTTATGCAATATCTTGTAAGTAATTATGTCAACACTAACTGTAAAAATTGGGATACATGGGCTTAAGTAAATATAAGTGTTTGTTTTATATGTATATATTTTGCAATGTCATGTTTGTATACTCAGTGATGTCATTTCAGAATCATGTTCTGCTTGATAATTCTGTGGTCTAGAATAAGCTAACATAATGTCTATCTACCTATCCAAAAGACATCCTCTCTAACATAGTAATTTTAACAGTTCTGATATGTTCTGAATTTTACTTGAATAGAAATAAAGCATAAATGGGCAATTGTGCTTTTCCTCAAAAATGTAGTGTTGAAAATAAACAAATAAAAAACTGAGAGGCAAGTGGTTCCCAAGAATGTGTTCAATCTCGATTTTGCCATAATGTGTGAAGAATTGTAATACACTGGAATATTTCACTGAGAAAATATGTATGTTATTATGACAATGTGTAGAATGCAAGCTCAATGAGTTGATGGAATGAACCAACAATTCTAAGTACGTTTGCCACACTGTGGAAGAGATCTTTGAAAGTCCGTTTTTAAGGAGTAATCTGCATCTTATTGGGTGTTGTTTTCCAGTTTTGTTTATATTTGTGCGATTAGATATTCATACAATGGGAAATGCATTTTTGGGTATGGTAAATTAAAAAGGGCTAAAATTCAAGGAAACGTCTAGAAAATATATTGGTAATGTCAGGGTTGCAAGAGATTAGATTTCAGATAAACTTCTGAAGTTGTGTTCTATTGTTTGTATTGTTTTTGTCATTTTCATTCAACTCATGTTTTTTCTTTTCTTTTTCCGTAAGCAATGCAGTAGCCAACATTTATGTCCCAGATTAGCCAGATGAAAATAATATCCAGTTAAATGTCTAGCTAACAATAGGCTTGAAATTACTTATTTTCTAAGAACAAAATGCACCAATATACAAATCTTATATACATAAGTCATTATTCTAGACAGCTGATGTTTAGGTGATTATACTGGCTTTGTGTATCAAAAAACAGTGGACTTCTTTTACGCTGACGTGGGCATATCCTGTAGTTTAGCTGCCAGGCCTTTTGATTGCATACCCTAAATATCCAACACAAAATAGATTTTGAAATATGCTATACAATATTTACTCTATAAGGTAGGCTATGTCATAACAATAAACAATCTACTTTATCTTAGGGAGGCAAACAAAAACTAAACGGGACGCTATATATTTACATAAATGGTCAACTGTACCCACGAATGCACATTGTGGAAAATAACAAATGAGATTGATTGTAAAGATTTTTTTTTTAATAAGATTCTGAAGTTTTACTATTCTCATTTAGTTATTGTAAATGTATTGTCAAATATTTGGAGGGAGAGAAAAAGGTCACCTTAATATTAGACACCTTTCCCCTTCCTTCTAGTTGTACTAGTTAGTAGAAAGAATGATTGAGATGAGAATGTTGTTCCCTATCAAACAGGCTCTTCCCACTGGGCAAAAGCTGGTTGAGTCAACCTTGTTTGCACGTCATTTCAACCAAAAAGATTCAATGGGATGACGTTGAATGAACGTGAAAAACTGATTGGATTTGAAGAAAGTCATCAATGTAAGAGAATTTCATATTTTTTTTTGCACCTAACTTTAACCAAAATTCAATGACATGGTGACATGTTTTGTTGATTTCACGTTGAATTTACATTAGATGACAACTCAACCAAATGTAAATCAAAACAAGACGTTGAACTGACATCTGTGCCCAGGGGGTGGATACAGATGGAAATGAATCAGAAAACGCTCTTTGAATGATGGAGAGTCTATTTGTCCCCATGCCTTTTTTTTCTGATTAGATGTTTAAATCCTTTAAAAATAGCACATTCAGTGTTTGTTTACAAATACTTCATGGATGTATATTTTGTATATTGTGTTAATGATTTGCCAAATCTATACGCTACGTCACAGGAAATATGTTCGTGTTGGTAGTGTCTGTGACTTCCTCACCTACCCAGCCACCCAGTTGTGTTAGACTGTCTTATCTGTGTGGTGGTCAATGTCTCTGTTTCAACATCTGTCGGGTCCCACATTGTCCTGCTTGTTTTTGGAGTTTCCTTTTTTCCTTTATGTGTGAAACTAGTATTAGATGAATTTGCTCACTATGGTTTGTCTTTTAGGATTTGTACAATAAAGATGTTTGAGTTTTTGTATTTCGCCCAAGGAAATCTCTATGGATGTCATAGATGTATATTAAAACAGATATTTATACTTCTAAAGTTGCATAACACTGAAAATAAAAAGGCATGATAAAAGTCAGTTTCTTTTCTTTATTGATTTAATGAAATGATCATGAAAAATCGGAATATGCAATATTATTTGTGTCATTGTGATATAAAGATTATGAAGAGATATACTAAAACGGCATGCCTGGCCTTGTATTTATCCTTGGTATGTTCAGTTCTAATGGATATGGAAGAACTACCCTGATTTGTTTTAGTCAATGAACTAAACTTAGTTCTGACCCACTTACTTATATAGTCCCGTTAAGATGCTCAAACTGTCATCTGCAACTGTTGATATGCAACAGCTTACTTTTGTTTTAAGTTAAGTTTAGGGTTGGGCTATGGTTAGTGGATAGTTAGCTGAACAGTTTGTTGATAGCATGTTGAACATTATTCTTTACCATCTGCAGGGGACTATTTCCAAATAAAGTGTTACCCTTCAAAGCATTTCATATCCTCTGTATTTCTTTCTTAGTTTTTTTATTATGACACATGCAATTGCTAAAATTGCCATTGACATAACATGTCCAAATTGTAACATGCCAGCAAATGCACATCTGATAACCTTTCCTTTGAACCAACACATTTCCTATGTAAATCACTTTATTGGTATTGCTCTGAATCCAACCAATTAATTCAATGTTGGAACAGTTGCATGCCAAAGGGTTGTCATTCAGGTCAATTTTCTCTTTTGACAGAGCATACTTAAACCATTTCTGATTTAATGGCCAGATTGAGCAGGACATTATTCAGTGAGTTGAATTGATTCGTATTGGCAACAACTAGTTTATTACCACTAAGATCGGCATACGTCAGGTTGGTGAGGTAGTGAAATGCGTTCTTCTCAAGAGATGAAAAAATCCCCATCAAAATCCTATATTTAAATTCAGAGATCAGTTTTTTAGCCTGGGCTGCGCGTCAATCCAGCGCACCCACCTATGTCACAATTCTGCATCTACGTTGGAAAGTGGCAGAACTGCAGTGCTGTTTGTCAGACCAGCAGAAATCCCCAAAATCGTTCTTCTCATGAAAACATTTTGTCTCACCAGGGGTGATGGTCGGATTCGCGTTTATCGTCGAAAGAATGAGCATTACACTGAGGCCTGTACTCTAGAGCGAGATCGATTTGGAGGTGGAGGGTCCGTCATGGTCTGGGGCGGTGTATCACAGCATCATTGGACTGAGCTTGTTGTCATTGCAGGCAATCTCAACGCTGTGTGTTACAGGGAAGACATCTTCCTCCCTCATGTGTTACCCTTCCTGCAGGCTCATCCTGACATGACCCTCCAGCATGACGATGCCACCAGCCATACTGCTCGTTCTGTGCGTGATTTCCTGCAAGAGAGGAATGTCAGTGTTCTGCCATGGCCAGCGAAGAGCCCGGATCTCAATCCCATTGAGCACATCTGAGACCTGTTGGATCGGAGGGTGAGGGCTAGGGCTAGTGCCATTCCCCCCAGAAATGTCTGGGAACTTGCAGGTGCTTTGGTGGAAGAGTGGGGTAACATCTCACAGCAAGAACTGGCAAATCTGGTGCAGTCCATGAGGAGGAGATGCACTGCAGTACTTAATGCAGCTGGTGGCTACACCAGCTACTGACTGTTACTTTTGATTTTGACCCACCCCCTTTGTTCAGGGACACATTATTCTATTTCTGTTAGTCACATGTCTGTGGAACTTGTTCAGTTTATGTCTCAGTTGTTGGATCAAGTTATGTTCATACAGTACAAATATTTACACATGTTAAGTTTGCTGAAAATAAACGCAGTTGACAGTGAGAACTTTTCTTTTTTTTATGAGTTTATATTTCAGGATGTTTTGTATCCATGGAAATTATCAGAATTCATGTAAACATTACGGTTTTGAAAACACACACTACATAACCTAAAGTATGTGGACACGCCTCGTCGAACATCTCATTCCAAAATCAAGGGCATTACTATGGAGTTGGTCCCCCCTTTGCTGCTATAACAGCCTCCACTCTTTTGGTAGGCTTTCTACTAGATTGTTGCAGGGACTTGCTTCCATTCAGCTACAAGAACATTAGTGAGATTGGGCACTGATGTTGGGTGAATTCATTTCAAAGGCGTTCGATGGGGTTGAGGTCAGGGCTCTGTGCAGGCCAGTCAAATCTCGATTCCAGACCGATCTCGACAAACCATTTCTGCATGGACCTCGCTTTGTGCACGGAGGCTCTGTCATGCTGAAACAGGAAAGGGTCTTCCCTAAACTGTTGCCACAAAGTGGAAGCACAGAATCGTCTAGAATGTCATTGTATGCTGTAGCGTTAACATTTCCCTTCACTGGAACTAAGGGGCCTAGTCAGAACCATGAAAAACAGCCCAAGACCATTATTCCCCCTCCACCGAACTTTACAGTTGGCACTATGCATTGTGGCAGGTAGCGTTCTCCTGGCATCCGCCAAACCCAGATTCGGTAGTCGGACTGCCAGATGGTGAAGCGTGATTCCACTGCTCCAGAATCAAATGGCGGCGAACTTTACACCACTCCAGCCAAAACTTCGCATTGTGCATAGTTATGTTAGGCTTGTGTGCTGCTGCTCGGCTATGGAAACCCATTTCATTAAGCTCCTGACAAACAGACGTTGCAGGCAGTTTTGAACTCAGTAGTGAGTGTTGAAACCGAGGACAGACGATTTTTACGAGGTAAGCGCTTCAGCACTCAGCAGTCCCGTTCTGTGAGCTTGTTTGGCCTACCACTTCATGGCTGAGCCGTTGTTGCTCCTAAACGTTTTCACTTCACAATAACAGCACTTACCGGGGCAGCTCTAGCAGGGCAGAAATTTTATGAACTGACTTGTTGGAAAGGTGGCATCCTATGATGGTGCCACGTTGAAAGTCACTGAGCTCTTCTGACTGATGTTTGTCTATGGAGATTGCATGGCAGTGTGCTTGATTTTATACACCTGTTAGCAACGGGTGTGGTGTTGAATAGCCGAATCCACTCATTTGATTGGATGTCCACATACTTTTGTATATATAGTGTAGCTTGTCCTAAAAAGTGGTCTCTTGGCACAACTTACCCTGGGTATGGGGTAAGTTGAGCGGCAGGACAGGGAACGTTAAGCTGCCAACAAATTTCTGTACTGAATGAAATATTAACTCTACCTTTTATTTCCCAAACACAATTCAATGCAATCACAATTGCTTTTTTGTCTATTAATCATTTTAAACATCTTTTAACACAAGCTTAACACCTAAAACCATTTTAAAAACACTTTTAACATAGGCCAGGCCTGGTTGTTACTTCATATCCCAGCGATAATGCCTTACATTAAGGCTGGGAAGAAAACACTTCAATTTGCTCAACTTGCCATTGGATCAACCATTGGCTCAACTTATCCCATGGCCATTGTCTCAACTTACCCCGAGGCAAACATTTTGACTATATTAGCCCACACAGCTACAAGGATGCACTTTCATGCTAAGTTCAGGACCTTATATTAAACCTGAGTAGAGACCCCAACTGATGTATAGAACAATTTTACAATGATCTACTTTGGTTTATATACAAGCATCATGAAACCTCTTACACAATAAATTAATTTGACTTGGTGAAAATACATTTTTGGGACCTAACTTGCTTTCCACTTTTGTTTTCCTTCACAGACCTCGATGAAGTGATGACCTCTTCCTTAATATTAGGTAAAATTATACATTTTTTTGTATGGTTTCTTGGAAACAAGGGTGGCTCAACTTACACCACTCTCCCCTACGACTAATTCAACTTGAAACTTGTCAAATGCAGACAACAACCTTACAAATTACACAGACATGGGCATATAGCCTTGCAAAGGGAAGCTGTAAATGCACCACTGTGGTAGGATTACAATTCCAGTGATGTCTCCATTGTCTGGGACAAAAGCCCTGTTTTTTCCTCAAGGCTGTCTGTGTGTGTATCCTGTCACTCCTAGGGATATGATCTGTGCATGTGCCCAGAGCACTCAGCACACAGTGTAACTGGAACTCAGCCTGCACCAAGGGATTGGGAAGAACAAGTCCTTTGAGTTTGTGTCATCTCTCACTAACAATGGGTGTTCTGTCACACGTGAGTGACAGTTGATGAGAGTCGCCCATGTGTTTTAATGGCTCTGCCATTAGGGATGGACACCAGATATACTGTATCTGAAAGATACAGTAAGATAGGGTTCCTAGCTGTTTCAAACTGAGAAAACAGAGAGACCTATAGTATAAGCCTACATTCAGTCATACTGTATCTATTAATGTCATGCTTGCATACATACTGTATATATCAGTTTACATATGACGTTTCATTCCAAAATGCTATATATCCATTTTTAGAAGTGTTGGTATATTAGCTAATATTGTTTAAATAAATTATGAAAGAGATTGGTGGGTTTATTCGCTATCTAATCATGGCATGGGGTAATTCAATGACAGTCATGTATTTGTTTAAAATCTATCACTTGAAGGTTGCATTTCAGAGAGACAATCATGTTTTTTGGCAATATGCTATATGTATATGGCTCACTCAGAGAAATAAGTAGTGCTGCCACTTTTTACAATCAAATGTAACAAACAACTACATTTTTAAAATAACTGTACAAATGATACATTTGGGACATCAATATATACAGTATATATATATATATACAGTATATATATATATTAAGTATTCAATACAGCAACATGAGATCTGTACGTTAAACATTTCTGTCATTTAGAAGATGCTCTTATCCAGAGCGACTTACAGTAAGTGCATTTCTCTTAAAGATACAGTAGCTAGGTTAAACAACCACATGTTGCAGTCAAATATACAAGGATAGGAACATTCCATTCGAGCTAAACAATGGATATATCGTTTTTAGCCACAACAACAAAAAACATTTTCTAATGCAAAAACTCAAATGTGTAAATTGGTGAATATAGTGTTTTGGAAATCAACTTGTTCTATACATAGAAGTCATTTATGTCAGATAGGGGAGACGAGTCGTGTCATAAGCTTCAAGCAGACCACATTGTTCTGGTCAGTTGGAAATGAATATGCGATCACTAACACATGCACCTAATGCTCCTGTAGAAGAAAGTAAGAGACATGTTTTCCATTTGAATGATGTAGTCCCTCTATACAATGAAATAGGCAGAAATGAGGTATTATGATGAAAAAAGAATAGGCCAATCTGTATCATAATCTGTTTTCATGTGATTTACTCAACTGTAAGTTTTGTATTTTTTATATGTCTAGTAAAATATGGCTAGTAAAATATTTATTTAATCTAATAGCAGTGTGACTACAGTAGGCCTACCTGTGAGTTGACAGAGTCATAGTTAGTTTGAAACCAAAATGGCTGCCATCCCATCTGCAGACCACAGAGGACAGACTTGCTCTACCACATGAGTATCTCACTTTACAATAGGTCAACATATCTACATAATAAATTCATGTTTTGGTCAGGCATAACTACAGTCCGTAGTTTACCATTGTCTGTAATGTGTCATACGATTTGATAATAATGTCAGATATTTGAAAATAATAATGTGCAGTGTGGATGTGGTATCCATCCCTGAACAACTACGATGTAGATTTGCAATTAAATGAATGGTCATCTGTTACGCAACAACTCTAGCCAATTAGGAGATAAAGAATTGCTGATTACAACATCTTTAGGTGTGATGGACTGAATAGGGATTATGGGTGGCTATATATGTGAAATTGAGTCTTGAGGCATCATGCTCTATAAGTGTCACTATTCCCAAAAGTTTGAGTTTTTGGCAAATATATATATAAAAAACACAAATAGCTTATTTACAGGGTATTCAGACCCTTTGCTATGCGACTCAAAATTTATCTCAGGTACATCCTGTTTGCATTGATTATCCTTGAGATGTTTCTATAACTTGATTGGAGTTCACCTGTGGTAAATTCAATTGATTGGACATGATTTGGAAAGGCATAGACCTGTCAATATAAGGTCCAAAAACCAAGAGTAAGAGCAAAAACCAAGCTATGAGATCGAAGGACTTGTCCATAAAGCTCAAAGACAGGATTGTGTCGAGGCACAGATCTGGGGAAGGTTACCAAAAGATTATGCGGCATTGAAGATCCCCAAGAACACAGTGGGCTCCATCATTCTTAAATGGAAGAAGTTTGGAACCACCAATACCCTTCCTAGAGTTGGCGCCCAGCCAAACTGAGCAATCGGGGGAGAAGGGCTTTGGTCAGGGAGATGACCAAGAACCCAATGGTCACTCTGACAGAGCACTAGAGTTCCTTTGCGGAGATGGGAGAACCTTCCAGAAAGACAACCATCTCTGCAGCACTCCACCAATCAGGCCTTTATGGTAGAGTTGCCAGACGGATGCCACTCCTCAGTAAAAGGCCCATGACAGCCCGCTTAGAGTTTTGCAAAAGGCACCTAAAGACTTTCAGACCATGAGAAAAAAGATTCTCTGGTCTGATGAAAGCAAGATTGAACTCTTTGGCCTGAATGCCAAGCGTCCCGTCTGGAGGAAACCTGGCACCATCCCTACGGTGAAGCATGGTGGCGGCAGCATCATGCTTTGGGGATGTTTTTCAGAAGCAGCGACTGGGAGACTAGTCAGGATCGAGGGAAAGATGAACGGAGCAAGGTACAGAGCGATTCTTGATGAAAAACTGCTCCAGAGTGCTCAGGACCTCAGACTGGGACAAAGGTTCACCTTCCAACAGGACAACGACCCTAAGCACACAGCCAAGACAATGCAGGAGTGGCTTCAGGATAAGTCTCTGAGTGGCCCAGCCAGAGCCTGGACTTAAACCCAATCGAACATCTCTGGAGACACCTGAAAATAGCTATGCAGTATCGCACCCCATCCAACCTGACAGAGCTTGAGAGGATTTGCAGAGAAAAATGGGAGAAACTCCCCAAATACAGGTGTGCCAAGCTTGTCGAGTGATACACAAGAAGACTTGATGCTGTAAAGTTGCTTCAACAATGTACTGAGTAAAGGGTCTGAATACTTATGTAAATGAGATATTTCTGTGTTTTCTTTTTTGTAAATGAGCAAAAATGTCTAAACCTGTTATTACTTTGTCATTATGGGGTATTGTGTGTAGATTTAGGGGGCGAAAATGATTTAATCAATTTTAGAATAAGGCTGTAACGTAATAAAATGTGGAAAAAGTCAAGGGGTCTGAATACTTTCTGAAGGCACTGTATCTCATTTACATAAGTATTCTCACCCCTGAGTCAATAAATGTTAGAATCACCTTTGGCAGCGATTATACTGTGAGTCTTTCTGGATTGTGCCGTATTTGCACATTATTTTCATTTTTATTCTACAAGCTCTGTCAAGTTGGTGGTTGATCATTMCTAGAGAGCCATTTTCAAATCTTGCCATAGATTTCAAGACGATTTAAGTCAAGACTGTAACTAGGCCCCTCAGGAACATAAAATATAATCTTGGTAAGCAACTCCAGTGTACAATTGGCCATTTCCCTGGTCTTTGTGGTTGAATCTGTGCTTGAAATTCACTGCTCGACTGAGGGACCTTTACAGATAATTGTATGTGTGTGGTACAGAGATGAGGTAGCCTTTCAAAGATTATATTAAACACTATTATTGCACACAGAGTGAGTCCATGCAACTTCTTACATGACTAATTAAGTACATTTTTAATCCTGAATTTATTTAGGCTTGCCACAACAAAAAGGTTGAATACATATAGACTTATAGACATTTCAGCTTTTCATTATTAGTTCATTTGTAAATATTTCGATAAACATGATTCCACTTTGACATTATGGTATATTGTGTGTATTCCAGTGACACATCTCAATTTAATATATTTTAAATGCAGGCTATAAAACAACTAAATGTGGAAAAAGTCAAAAGGTGTGAATACTTTCTGAATGCACTGTATGTCCAGCAGCAAGGCTTGATCCGCAGCACTAGGCCTTGTTATAATATTGCCATCTCTTTGTGCAGCAGAAGTAGGCCCAGTATGGAAACGCATTACGCCCACTCCTGATGACATACAAACACTATAAAATCCTGTGACCTGCACCCTTGCTGCATCATCTGTGCGATTACAGCACAGATGTAGCCGTCTGGCACCCACCCACACTGAGTCATTACCAAGCAACAAAAAAAATAAAAAAGGAGCCAGACAGGAACAGAATATAAATCCTCTTTAGGATATAACAGAAATGGGATCTGATGAAATAGGGCAGAAAAATATATTTTGTAGTGGGCTATTGAGGACAGTCAGCCTGCCAGCCAGCCGCCAACCAGCCACGGTACAACAACTGTCACGGCAGGGGATGTCGGGCGATGGTGGGGAAGTCAAAGTCTTCCCATGCAGGTTTAGCACAAAGCACAGACAGCAGGCTTTCTGACCTACATCGCTCAATTAGACATCAATGGATCTGGCCGCTGTACGTGAATAGCCAGGTCCTAATCTCCCCAATGTAAATAATCTCACAAGCCCCTCTATAAAACAGTGAAAGATGGGTAGGAGGTGAGGGAAGGGGCTGTGTATGAGAATACAAAAGAAGTTTGTTTTTTCTTTCCTTTTCCAGAAAATACAATTATAAGTGATGTTTCTTGTTAGCCAACAAGCAAGCAGCAGCATGAAATAAGAGCTGTTCCCAATTTACACAAAAAACAAGTCTGCTCTACTCCTCCACATCTGATCATCCCATTTAATCCTGCTATCAATACCACACTTTATACTGAACAGCAGTTTTAATTAAACCCCATCCCTCCCATCCCCGCACCCCGCTCCACAGCTGCCATCTTTCATTACTGTGAATCTGCAAACCATACCATGCTGGGGAGACTCTCTCTCTCTCTCTCTACACACACACACACTTTCACTCTTATAAGGCGCTATCTCACCCTGTCCATAACCCTGACCAAACATTACCGTTTTAATTTTACTTCAAAATGAAATCAGTTATGAAAAATGCATTGAGGGGTTCATAAAAAGGGGAACAAATGTTGAGCGTGCAGACGGAGCGTGAAGATTTATGGATGGTATGGGAGAATCTGGAAGGTGAATCATGGACAGTACTTGATAGGACGTTCTAGTTGAATGTCACTCAAAGCCGCACGGCTAGCGTGACGGCAGGCGGTGGGCGCAGGAGTGGAGGGAACAGGCGTGATGTACTGAGGCTTGTTTATGTAATCCATTTCACAAAGAGGTTAGATCAAATTCTCTACCATGACCCACCAGTGCGACTCGTTACTATGTAAATGTGTAGACAACGTGCACGCACACATGCACGCAAGCATACACACACGTAACACACAACGTACACACACGTACACACACGTCACAACACACAACACACACACACATCACACACACCCAACCAAAACACACACACACACCACACACACACACACACACACACACACACAGCTTAGTATTAACAGTATCCCACAAAGAGTCAAAGAAAGAAAAAGTTTCTGAGCAACTGTATATCCTTCTCTTTATTTACAATTTTTCCCAGTTTAATACACATTTGCTGAATACTACATCTCAGGTACTCAAAACTCTAAACATCAAAACAGAAACAGTTAGCCAATTTCCCCAACCCCACAGACACTCTTACAAAATGGAACACAGTAATCAGAATAATTGTACTCGCCTACTCAAAACCTCCTCTCATTCATTAACCCTTGCTGCATCATCTGTGCGATTACAGCACAGTCGTAATCAGGCAGAGTGTAGCGCGTGTGCACCCACACCCACCACTGAGTCGATTTACCAAGCCAAACAAAAAAAGAAGACAAAGAGAATGAATCCTAGACAGAACAGAATATAAATCCTCTTTAGGATATAACAGAAATGGGATCTGATGAAATAGGGCAGAAAAATATATTTGGTGTGGGTATTGAGGACAGTCAGCCGGCCAGCCAGCCGGCCAACCAGCCACGGTACAACAACTGTCACGGTAGTGGGGATGTCGGGCGATGGTGGGGAAGTCAAAGGTCTCCCATGGCAGGGTTTAGCACAAAGCACAGACAGCAGGGCTGTTCTGARCTACATCGCTCAATTAGACATCAATGGATGCTGGCCGCTGTACGTGGAATAGCCAGGTCCTAATCTCCCCCAAATGTAAATAATCTTCACAGCCCCTCTGACTAAAACAGTGAAAGATGGGTAGGGAGGTGGGAAGGGGGGCTGGTGTATGAGAATACAAAAGAGTAGGTTGTTTRTCTTTCTTTTCCTTTTCCAGAAAATACAATTATAAGTGATGTTTCTTGTTAGCCAACAAGCAAGGCAGCAGCATGAAATAAGAGCTGTTCCCCAATTTACACAAAAAACAAGTCTGCTCTACTCCTCCACATCTGATCKTCCCATTTAATCCTGCTATCAATACCACACTTTATACTGAACAGGCAGTTTTAGATTAAACCCCCATCCCTCCCATCCCCGCACCCRGCTCCACAGCTGCCATCTTTCATTACTGTGAATCTGCAAACCATACCATGGCTGGGAGACTCTCTCTCTCACACACACTATCTCATATCACTCTTATAAGGCACTATCTCACCCTGTCCATAACCCTGACCAAACATTACCGTCATCATTTTACTTCAAAATGAAAACAGTTATGAATAATGCATTTTTTTCATTTGAACCCCTAACTATTGACGGGTTCATAAAAAAGGGGAACAAATCTGAGCGTGCAGACGGAGGGCGATAGGTTATGGATGGTATGGGAGAGTCTGGAAGGTGAATCGTGGACAGTATCTTGATAGGGCGTCTCATTGATGCCACTCAAAGCCGCACGGCTAGCGTGACGGCAGGCGGTGGGCGCAGGAGTGGAGGGAACAGGCGTGATGTACTGAGGCTTGTTTATGTAATCCATTTCACAAAGAGGTTAGATCAATTCTAACCATGTGACCCACAGTGCGACTCGTTATCAGTAAAGTGTAGACAACGTGCACGCACGCACACACTTAGTATTAACAGTATCCCACTAAGGTCAAAGAAAGAAAAGTTTCTGAGCACTAACCTTCATGTACAGCATTTCCCAATTTTTATCACACGTTTGCTGAAACTACATCTCTGGTACTCAAAACTCTAAACACAAAACAGAAAACAGTTAGCCAATTTCCCCAAACCCCACAGACATCTTGCAAAATGGAACAAAGTAATTAGAATAATGTACTCCCTGCTCAAAATGAAACTCTGCAGACAAATGAGACAAACACACACCTCAAATTAATCTAACTTAGTGACAACCGAGATCACACTAATGTGACATATTCAAAACACTACTCTCAAAACCTATTTCAGTGTAAAGACTAAGATTGTTATATTGTTTGTGTGTACAGTCGTGGCCACATTTTTGAGAATGACACAAATATAAATTTTCACAAAGTTTGCTGCTTCAGTGTCTTTAGATATTTTTGTCAGATGTTACTATAGAATACTGAAGTATAATTACAAGCATTTCATAAGTGTCTAAGGCTTTTATTGACAATTACATGAAGTTGATGTTACGCCCTGACCATAGATTGCTTTGTATGTTTCTATGTTTTGTTTGGTCAGGGTGTGATGTGGGTAGGCATTCTATGTTGTATGTCTAGGTTGTCTGTTTCTATGTGTTTGGCCTAGTATGGTTCTCAATCAGAGGCAGGTGTCAGTCGTTGTCTCTGATTGGGAGCCATATTAAGGTAGCCTGTTTTTCATTGTGTTTTGTGGGTGATTATTTTCTGTTCAGTGTTTTTTTTGTATTCACCGTTCAGGACTGTTTCGTTTCGTTCTTGTTATTTTGTGTTCATGATAATAAATTATCAATATGGACACTTACCACGCTGCGCATTGGTCCTCCTCTTCTCATTCTAACGATGAGCGTGACAGAATCACCCACCACAACCGGACCAAGCAGCGTGGTACCCAGGAGCCAGCGGGTTCAAGACTCCGGACTTGGGAAGGAGGTCTTAGATGGCAAGGGACCCTGGGTGACAGCCGGGGAGTAATATCGGCCAGCCCCAGAGGCTATAGCTGGTAGGCAGCGAAAGCCGAGAGGCCGCGTTCATGAGGAGGCCTCCCCAAGGCAGCGCGGCTGAAGCCCCCGAGAGAGGCAGCCCCAAAATGTATTGGGGAGGTGGCAAACCATGGGGAAGTGTGGGCTAAATCAGGTAGGAGATGAGCACTCCCCCGTGCTTACCCGTGGAGAGAAGTGGACCGGGGCAGGCACCGTGTTATGCCGTGAGGACGCATGGTGTCCCCGTGCGGCAGCATAGCCCGGGGCGGCAAGCGGCCTCGTATCGGCCGGGCTAGAGTGGGGCATCGAGCTAGGTGCTATGAGACCGGCTCAGCGCATATGGTCTCCAGTGGCCGTCTCCTCGGCCCCGGGTATCAGGAGGCACTAAGCCTCTATGCACGGTGTCCCCGGGTCGCCAGCACAGCCCAGTGCGGTCTGTTGTCCACCTCGGCACTGCCGGCCGCTACGGGAGTATCCAGCCCAGGGAAGGTTGTGCCAGGCTCGGTGCTCGAGAGACCTTCAGTAACGCCTCCACGGTTCCGGTCTATCCGGTGCCCTCCTCGCAACGTACCCAGGCCTTTCCGGTGGCAGCCCGCACGCACGTCCAGGCTTGGTCTCTCCGTCTCCTTCCTCCAGGAGCGCGCTCCTGCCGTGCTGTCCCAGCGCCGCCCCTGAGCCGCCCTCCTGTCCGAGCGCCGCCCTGAGCCGCCGCGTCAGTCAGGAGCCGCCTGAGCCGCCCGTCAGTCAGGAGCCGCCAGAGTCCTCCCTCCAGTCCGGAGATGCCCCTCAGTCGGAGCTGCCCATCAGTCCGGAGCTGCCACTCAGTCCGGAGCTGCCCCTCAGTCCGGAGCTGCCCCTCAGTCCAGAGGCGCCCCTCAGTCGCAGGGCGCCCCTCAGTCCTGAGGCGCCCCTCAGTCCAGAGGCGGCGGCGAGGGTCGCCGCGCTCCAAAGACGCCACTTCAGCGGGCTAAGACTATGGTGGAGTGGGGCAGATGCCCACCCAGACCCTCCCCTATAGGTTCAGGTTTTGCGGCCAGAGTCCGTCCCTTTGGGGGGGGGGGGGGGGGGGGGGGGGGTACTGTTACGCCCTGACCATGGATTGCTTTGTATGTTTCTATGTTTTGTTTGGTCAGGGGGTGACATTACTTGCACATGTTCAATCCTTCACTCTTTGGGAATTCCTTTCAAATGGGACTCGGTAGATTTGCTTAATCCGAAGATGGTGTTTCTTAAAGATGCGGGCTGTGGTTGATAAGCTCACTCAGATGTTATGGGAGATGGCAGAGTTTTCAATAATCTGTTGTTGGATTTCCCGCAGTCTTAAGGCATTATTTTCAACTACCATTTGAACAATGGCAGCCTTCTGTTCGTCTGTAAATAGATGCTTTCTACCACCAAATGGTGGTCATCTTTCAGATCTACAAAAACAAAATAGCATGCAGTACAGTAATACAGTATACAAGATAAACATGTTACAAAGTTGTATAGCTCCCAATTTCATATGTACAGTAATACATGAAACATCTACTTTGTTTCCCATTACAGTATGTATTGGAATCTACAGTCTTTACTGTGCTTTATGTTGTACTATTGTCAAGTAGTAAAAGTAGTAGATAGGTCCAATGTCTGCAGTACATACTGTACCTATTCTCATTTTAGAACGTCCGGATGATGGATGCTGCGGTGAAGCAGCTCAGATTGGGCTGCACTCTCTGCCCAGCCTCTCTCAAGGTCAAACCACGGTTGACCACATGGTCCACCACAGTGGCCCAAATTTCATCAGATCTTCTTCTTCTTCCTCCTCCTCTCTCTGCCAAGTTTACTTCCATTGTTCTCCAAACACAGGAGTACTCACCTGTTGACTCCCATACCACAGGTCTGACTGCAAAGTGAACATTTACACAATTAGTGTTTGCAGATGTGGAGAGTGAAATTGATCAACTGGTAATTGAGCTTGTTGAACCGTGTTGCTTTTCATTTGCACACAATATATTTTAGTTGTGCCGAAGGTAGAGAATTGTGTGTTGTGTTTTGCCAAATGTTTGTTATAGAATTGCAATTTTAGTGTAAAGCAAAACATGTGTCAATAGTATTGCAGGTTTGGTGTCTAGTTCTGCTAAATGAGTCACAGGTTTGGGTCATTGTGCCTCATGGACCAATTTTTGTGTGATAACAATTGGGGAAAACTGTAATAATATTACAATATGTGATTTCTTGGGGTCCAGTTCAGTTGAGACATTTGAGAAACTATAATAAAGTATGTGTTTAACCATGTACTATTTATATATTATGTTGTCTACATATCTACATGCAGCACTGCAAATTGCCCTTTGGGGATTATAAAGACTACAAGATCGTACTCAATGTGAACATCACCATGTCATTGTTTACAATCTTAATTAATGATAATAAAACCATCAAAAGGCAGAAGTGGTTTTTAATTATGCATTAAATAAATACTGCCCGACTGCCTAGGCCTTAGATAGAAAGAGACAGTCTGGCCGTTTACACTAAATAAGGAGAAACAATGTAGTATTATAGGAGTACATAGGAGTAAGCTTACTCTGTAAAATGAATAGTTTTATAAATAAACGGCGATGTTAGAAAATGTATTAGAGAAGAGTCTCTCAGCGAGACAGGCGTGTCCTACATTGCAGTTTGTGTGTATTGTAAGTGTGAGTGTGTGTTATATGTGCGAGTGTGTGTGTGTGTGTGTGTGTTGAAGGATGTCCTACTGCGCCATAACTGCTCAAGATGCTTACACAGCAATGGCAGAGTCCAGAGGTTGGAGTTTACAATACATCCATTAGCTCTACAGTGTTTGTAGTGTTTGCTTAGGAATTTTGTACTGGCAGTCCATGTGCTCTGTACTTTCCCTCCCCCAGTAAAACTGAAAATGGTGGCTTTGAAAGAATAATTATGTTGAGGTCCACCATATTGTTGTCTCAAACGAATTGATTCATGAATAATTTGAAAAGTTTATTTCCAAAACGCTATATCCAGCAATTTTTCCACATTTGTGCTTTTTTTAAATCAGAAATGATTGCTCGTGGGTAACTTCATATGTATGTAAAATATTACTGTTCTCAGACTTGTTATTCATAGATTTTAGATCTGTATGAAAATGAGTTTTTTTGCAAAACGCTATATATCCGTTGTTTATCTGGAATGGAATGTTAGTATCCTGTATATTTGATCATGATATGTGTTTGTCTAGCCTAGCTATTTTAAGATGAATGCACTGACTGTAAGTCACTCTGGATAAGAGCATTTGATAAATTACTAAAATGTCAAAACAATGAAATAACACATATGGAATCATGTATTAACCCAAAAAAGTGTTAAACAAATCAAAATATATTTTATATTTAAGATTCGTCAAGGTAGCCACCCTTCGCACAGCCGCGAACTGCCCAGTGACACGAGCATAGCAGAAGAGCTAAATTACTTCTATGCTTGCTTCGAGGCAAGCAACCCTGAAGCATGCATGAGGGCATCAGCTGTTCCGGACGACTGTGTGATCACACTCTCCGTAGCCGATGTGAGTAAGACCTTTAAACAGGTCAACATTCACAAGGCCGCGGGGCCAGACTGATTACCAGGACGTGTATTCCGAGCATGTGTTGACCAACTGGAAAGTGTCTTCACTGACATTTTCAACCTCTCCCTGAGTCTGTAATACCAACATTGACCACCATTGTCCCTGTGCCCAAGAACACTAAGGTAACCGCCCCCAGGTGGTAAGGTAACAACACATCTGCCACGCTGATCCTCAACACGGGGGCCCCTCAGGGCTGCTTGCTCAGTCCCCTCCTGTACTCCCTGTTCACTCATGACTGCACGGCCAGGCACGAATCAAACACACAAATCCGGTGACACAACAGTGGTAGGCCTGATCACCGACAACGATGAGACAGCCTATAGGGAGGAGGTCAGAGACCTGGCCGTGTGGTGCCAGGATAACAATCTCTCCCTCAACGTGATCAAGACAAAGGAGATGATTGTGGACTACAGAAAAAGGGGGACCGAGCATGCCCCTATTCTTATCGATGGGGCTGTAGTAGAGCAGGTTGAGAGCTTCAAGTTCCTTAGTGTCCACATTACCAACAAACTAACATGGTCCATGTTACATCAGTGCCTGCCACACCCTCTACTGCTCATCCTGTGTCTCCCTAACCTGCCGCCACTCCCCCAGTGCTCTCTCCCTTTTCCTCTGTCTGTGTGTTGTGTGTGTTGTTTGTGTGTGTGTGTGTGTGTGTGTGTGTGTGTGTGTGGTGTGTGTGTGTTGTGTGTGTGTGTGTGTGTGTGTGGTTGTGTGTGTGTGTGGTGTGTGTGTGTGTGTGTGTGTGTGTGTGTGTGTGGTGATTGTGTGGGCGGAGACATGTGTGCTGGAGGCAGAGCAGATCCTCACCACCTGTTCAGATCCTCACCACCTGTTCCATAATCAAGAACTCTACAGATACTCAGCCCTGCCACTTCCACACTGCCAGATCGTAATCTCTGCTCAGTCAGTCTGCGTTTTTTAGCCATTAGTTCCTGCTTAGATCCTGTTTTCGTGTGATGCCTGTTTTCCCTTGCCTGACACTGTTTTCCTCTCTGCTACAGTTCTGCCCGCTCTGACTCTGGTCCCTGTCTCCAGTCCCACGCCTCGTCAGTCTTGCTACTCTGTCCTGGACCCCTCGCTCCACTGCTTCCTTGGATTCCCCCTGGATCTGCCTCATCTGAGTCTGCTCTTGGGTTCACCTGCTCCGCTCTGCTTGACAGTCCAAAGACACAAGAAAGTCATGAAGAGGGCATGACAAAACCTATTCCCCCTCAGGAGACTGAAAAGATTTGGCATGGGTCCTCAGATCCTCAAAAGGTTCTACAGCTGCACCATCGAGAGCATCCTGACTGGTTGCATCACTGCCTGGTATGGCAACTGCTCGGCATCCGACCACAAGGCATTACAGAGGGTGTGCGAACGGCCCAGTACATCACTGGGGCCAAGCTTCCTGCCATCCAGGACCTCTATACCAGGCGGTGTCAGAGGAAGACTCCAGCCACCCTAGTCATAGACTGTTCTCTCTGCTACCGCAAGGCAAGCGGTACCGGGAGTGCCAGTCTAGGTCCAAGAGGCTTCTAACAGCTTCTACCCCAAGCCATAAGACTCCTCAACACTAATCAAATGGCTACCCTGACTATTCATGCAATTCACAGCCGCATCCCTCCATTTCACACCGCAATTTCTCGATGCTCGCTTGCTCCCCCCCTCCTTTACCCGCTCTACTCTCTGTTGTACATCTATGCATAGTCACTTTAATAACTCTACCTTCATGTAGATGTGCGGAAAGGAGGAAACTCGCCTCCCTGCGACCTGGCATCCTTTCACTCCCTCCTCTCTACTTCTCCTCTTCTGTCTCTGCTGCTAAAGCCAATTCTACCACTCTAAATTCCAAGCATCTGCCTCTACCCTAAGGAAGCTCTTTGCCACCTTCTCCTCCCTCCTGAATCCTCCTCCCCTCCCTCTCTGCTGATGACTTCGTCAACCATTTGTGAAAAGAAGGTCGACGACATCCGATCCTCGTTTGCTAAGTCAAACGACACCGCTGGTTCTGCTCACACTGCCCTACCCTGTGCTTTGACCTCTTTCTCCCCTCTCTCTCCAGATGAAATCTCGCGTCTTGTGACGGCCGGCCGCCAACAACCTGCCGCTTGACCCTATCCCCTCCTCTCTTCTCCAGACCATTTCCGGAGACCTTCTCCTTACCTCACCTCGCTCATCAACTCATCCTGACCGCTGGCTACGTCCCTTCCGTCTTCAAGAGAGCGAGAGTTGCACCCTTCTGAAAAAACCTACACTCGATCCCTCCGATGTCAACAACTACAGACCAGTATCCCTTCTTTCTTTTCTCTCCAAAACTCTTGAACGTGCCGTCCTTGGCCAGCTCTCCTGCTATCTCTCTCAGAATGACCTTCTTGATCCAAATCAGTCAGGTTTCAAGACTAGTCATTCAACTGAGACTGCTCTTCTCTGTGTCACGGAGGCGCTCCGCACTGCTAAAGCTAACTCTCTCTCCTCTGCCTCATCCTTCTAGACCTATCGGCTGCCTTTGATACTGTGAACCATCAGATCCTCCTCTCCACCCTCTCCGAGCTGGGCATCTCCGGCGCGGCCCACGCTTGGATTGCGTCCTACCTGACAGGTCGCTCCTACCAGGTGGCGTGGCGAATCTGTCTCCGCACCACGTGCTCTCACCACTGGTGTCCCCCAGGGCTCTGTTCTAGGCCCTCTCTTATTCTCGCTATACACCAAGTCACTTGGCTTCTGTCATATCCTCACATGGTCTCTCCTATCATTGCTATGCAGACGAACACAATTAATCTTCTCCTTTCCCCCCTCTGATAACCAGGTGGTGAATCGCATCTCTGCATGTCTGGCAGACATATCAGTGTGGATGACGGATCACCACCTCAAGCTGAACCTCGGCAAGACGGAGCTGCTCTTCCTCCCGGGAAGGACTGCCCGTTCCATGATCTCGCCATCACGGTTGACAACTCCATTGTGTCCTCCTCCCAGAGTGCTAAGAACCTTGGCGTGATCCTGGACAACACCCTGTCGTTCTCAACTAACATCAAGGCGGACCCGTTCCTGTAGGTTCATGCTCTACAACATTCGCAGAGTACGACCCTGCCTCACGCAGGAAGCGGCGCAGGTCCTAATCCAGGCACTTGTCATCTCCCGTCTGGATACTGCAACTCGCTGTTGGCTGGGCTCCCTGCCTGTGCCATTAAACCCCTACAACTCATCCAGAACGCCGCAGCCCGTCTGGTGTTCAATTTTCCCAAGTTCTCTCACGTCACCCCGCTCCTCCGCTCTCTCACTGGCTTCCAGTTGAAGCTCGCATCCGCTACAAGACCATGGTGCTTGCCTACGGAGCTGTGAGGGGAACGGCACCTCCGTACCTTCAGGCTCTGATCAGGCCCTACACCCAAACAAGGGCACTGCGTTCATCCACCTCTGGCCTGCTCGCCTCCCTACCTCTGAGGAAGTACAGTTCCCGCTCAGCCCAGTCAAAACTGTTCGCTGCTCTGGCACCCCAATGGTGAACAAACTCCCTCACGACGCCAGGTCAGCGGAGTCAATCACCACCTTCCGGAGACACCTGAAACCCACACCTCTTTAAGGAATACCTAGGATAGGATAAAGTAATCCTTCAACCCCCCTAAAAGAGTTAGATGCACTATTGTAAAGTGGTTGTTCCACTGGATATCATAAGGTGAATGCACCAATTTGTAAGTCGCTCTGGATAAGAGCGTCTGCTAAATGACTTAAATGTAAATGTAAATGTATGTACATATTACCTTAACTAACTGGTGCCCCCGCACATTGACTCTGTACCGTTACCCGTTTGTATATAGTCTCGATATTGTTATTTTACTGCTGCTCTAATAATTACTCTTTAATTACTTGTTACTTTTATTTCTTATTCTTATCCGTATTTTTTTTAACTGCATTGTTGGTTATGGGCTCGTAAGTAAGCATTTCACTGTAAGGTCTACACATGTTGTATTCGGCGCATGTGACTAATAAAATATTGATTTTGAGATGTGATATTTCAGTAGTTTTGCATTTGCAAAACATACATTTGCAGAAATGTCAAAATACCTGTTTTTGCTTTGTGGAGTATTATGGGGGTATTGTGTGTAGATTGATGAGCGGGGAAAAACAATCTATTCAATTTTAGAATAAGGCTTTAATGTAACAAAGTCTATACATGCTGATATAGAGATTATATTGGGATTTCTGAGACTCAAAATCAATTCCTTTGTGTTCCAACCCAATTTCGTCCCCGGTCTATAGGACATAAAAGGGTAGGATATTTCTATGAATTCATTCTTTTGGAACAATTCTTAGAATTTTTTAAGGTTTACAGTAGCCTATTTCTACATTGTTCAGATTTTTGTTTGTCAAACTGGTAAAGACAAGGATTAATGCAATGTCACCAGATGTAGTGTCACGTATAGTTTCAAAATGACACTACATTACATTGCAACATAACCAGTGACAACATGGTGTCACTTGAATGGTCATGTTAAAAAAAGTACACCAACGGAAATAGACGTGGTTAGCTTTGATCTCATGGTTTGGCCAAATCATCCGAGAGTGATTCACTTCGCCTCATTGACGAGGTCCATTTTGCACCGTCATCATCATGTCTCAGGAAAAGAGTGGGGGAGATCAACCATCACATGAATATTTGTGTCATGGACCAACATAACGCGGGTTATGAGCTCAAACTACTCAACACATGACCCAATAGTCTTAATGATATCATTTTTGTTTTGTTACTGGCTTTGTGATTGACTGTTCCATTCCTCATTACACTAACAACAAATCTATAGGCCCATCTAATTAAACAGATGTTCATGTAGCGCAGGCTATATGCTTGACTCTTTGCTTTAAAATGATGTGGAGATATGAGATTGTCAGTGGTGTGACTTTCCCTAGTTGCCTTACATGAGAAGACATCTGAGGCACCACACTTCCTTTGAAATGTGAATCAGAGGGGTTCTTGATGTGGGGGCCCTGCTTTCGCTACCGAGCAACTAGGCCATGCGACATCTTCAGAAGCTGATGTTATGGAAAGGGATGGCTGATGGTGGAAGATGTATGAGTTTATCCCGGGGTCTGGGGTCAGGTTGCATAGATATGAGAGAGGTGGAATGTATCCTTTCAAATCATGGTGTCAGGGACCCCTAGAATACATTAGTAGCAAAACATTTGCTGTCTTGTCTTATCATCAGGTGAATGATAACGACAAGGAGAATTAATCAACATTTTTAAATGAATCCATTTGGTGGATAGTTTTTCATTATTTTGACGTCCCCACATTATAATTGGAAGAGGAAGTGTAAACTCTTACATAGTCTATTAGCTAGAAAGTGAACTCCAAACACACATTTTCGCTAAGAGCAGCAGTTTAGCTGGTTAAAAGTTAGCCATGTGTTGGCAAAAATGTATGTCCTGTTCAAGTAAGTTTACTTGCAGGGCCTCCCGAGTGGCGCAGCTGTCTAATGCGCTGCAGTGCTTGAGGCATCACTACAGATTCGTGTTCGATCCCAGGCTGTGTCACAGCCGACCGGGACCGGGTGACCCATGAGGCAACACACAATTGGCCCAGCGTCGTTAGGGAAGGGTTTGGCCGGCCGGTATGTCCTGGTCCCATCGCTCTCTAGTGACTCCTCGCGGGCCGGTTGCATGCATGCTGACATGGTCGCCAGTTGTATGGTATTCCTCTGACACATTGGTGCGGTTGGCTTCTGGGTTAAGCAAGCAGTGTGTCTTTCACACCCTGATCTGTTTCACCTGTCTTGTGCTTGTCTCCACCCCCCCCCCCCCCACCAGGTGTTCTCCATTATCCCCTGTGTATTTATACTTGCGTTTTCTGTTTGGCTGTTGCCAGTTTGTATTGTTTTGTCAGGTCTTACCAGCGTGTTTCCCGTTTCTCCTGTTCTCAAGTTTTTGTTTTCTAGTTCCGTCCTGACCGTCCTGACCCTGAGCCTGCCTGCCCCTTTGTTATATTAAATATTCTGAGAATCAAACTATCCGCCTCCTGTGTCTGCATCTGGGTCATATCCTGAGCCTTGATAGTACGAACTGGTCATGACTGACCCAGCAGACTCAGACCAGCTACGTAAAACTGTCTCCTCCCAAGGAGCCACCATTGGAAGACACGAGGAGCTACTTCAAAACCTTATGGAAGGACTCCAGACCTTGGCGGAATGCCAGGATCACGCTTTCAATGCATTGCTGGAACAATTCCGTAGATTATCTACCTGGCAGCAAGCCACTACAGTAACCCCCCAGACTCTCAGCAACCCCACTACCAAAGGTGCTTCTCCCCAGTCTACCCCTTCTTCCCGAGAACCATGCTTACCTCCTCCGGAGCGCTACGCTGGAGATCCAGGAACCTGCCAGGCATTTCTCTCTCAGTGATGCCTCGTCTTCGAGGTGCAACTCTCTTCGTTTCCCTCAGATCGCTTGAGGATGGCGTACCTGATGTCCGGGAGGGCACTCACCTGGGCTACGGCGGTGTGGGAGCAACAATCCACTGTTTGCCTCAGTCTGGAGGAGTTTGTGGCGGAAGTTAGAAAGGTGTTCGATTCTCCGTTCTCTGGGAGAGAGGCTGCTCGGAAGCTACTTCAACTGCATCAAGATTCCCGTAGTGTGGCAGACTATGCAGTGGATTTTCGCACTTTGGCCGCTGAGTGCCTTGAACCCGGAGTCTCTGTTCGACACGTTCCTTCATGGATTATCGGAGGTGGTTAAAGATGAGCTCGTAGCCCGGGAGCTTCCCATGGACCTCGACTCTCTCATAACCTTGACAATACTGATCGACGGGCAGCTGCGAGAACATAGGAGCGAGGGGATTTCTGTTCCCGGTCATACTCGCTCGTCCACGGCTCCCACATTGCCTCCAAGGAATCCCAGAAGTCCCCGGCGTCTACAACACCGGGAGAATCCCAAGTTCCCTCGGGAATCACCGAGATTTGTCGACTCGCCTTCTCCGGAGCCCATGCAACTGGACAGGGCTAGATTGTCTCCTGCTGAACGCTTATGCCGACTGAGCACCAAGAGCTGTCTGTATTGTGGAACTACAGGACATTACATATCTACCTGTCCATTAAAAGACCAGGGTCATCAGTATGTTCGAGTACGCTGGTGAGCCGTATGGAGAGTTTCCAATCCTCCATTACTCATACCACTCTCCATGCCATCCTGTTGTGGGGTGACCAGTCCAAATCTCTCCGGGTGCTCATTCAGGGGCCATCCTGTTGTGGGGTGACCAGTCCAAATCTCTCCGGGTGCTCAGTCAGGGGCCGACGAGAGCTTTATGGACGCTTCCCTGGTGTCGGAGCTGGGAATCCCCACACAACCCCTCTCCATTCCCATGGACGTCAGAGCGCTGGATGGGTGCTCTATTGGCAGAGTCACCAACAATAAGGTCCCTATTAACCCGCGAGTGTCAGGTAATCACAGTCGATGCAGTTCCTGCTCATGTATCCGTGGTTTTGGGGTTTTCATGGCCTCAGAGGTACAATCCCCGGATCGACTGGGCTACTAATTCTATCCTGGGTTGGAGCCCATTCTGCCACGTGCATTGTCTGAAGTCGGTGTAACCTGCCCCAGGACGTATTTCTGTGGGCTTGGGAGAAGCCTCGGATCTCCGCCATTCCCACGAAGTACCAGGACTTCTCTCCCTTCGCATTGACCATAAGACTGCGCAATTGACCTTCTCCCGGGACCTACACCGCCTTGGGGGTGCCTTTATTCCCTATCGGATCCAGAGACCAAGACTATGGAAAGGCACATTGAGGACTCTCTTGCCGCAGGGAGTATTCGCCCATCTGCCTCCTCCGTCGGCGCTGGGTTCGTCTTTGTGGAGAAGAAGGACAAAACGGTTAGAAAATGTTACCCTCTACCACATCTCCTCGGCTTTCGAGCACCTCCAGGAGGTGACAATCTTCTCGAAGTTGGACCAACGCCCCTGCAGTGTTCCAGGCCCTGGTCAACGATGTGCTCTGTGGCATGTTGAATCGGTTCGGGTTTGTCTACCTTGATGACATCCTTGTTTTTTCTGGTTCAGCTCAAGAGCACGTCCTCACTGTCCGACAGGTCCTTCAGCGTCTCCTGGAGAACCAGCTTTTTGTTCGTGCGGAGAAATGTGAGTTCCATCGCTCCACCATCTCCTTCCAAGGATACGTCATCGCTGCAGGAAATATTACGATGGATTCTGACAAGGTGAAAGCGGTGGTGGATTGGCCTCCAAGAAGAAGTCAGCATATTCTCTGCCCAGATGTTTATTCACCTCTGTCGCTGTATCTGGAAGAGAGCCCGCTCTTCTCAAGACCACCTCCAGGTATCGTGACAGGCAGACCGCCACCGGACCCCTGCTCCCCACTATCGTCTCGGACAGAGGGTATGGCTTCCACTCAGGATCTGCCCCTCTGGGTGGAATCCTGCAAACTTTACCCACGCTTCATTGGCCCTTTCCCCATCTCTAAAATCCTCATCCCCACTGCTGTTTGTCTTCTGTTTCCCCGCTCCCTCCGTATACATCTCACTTTTCATTTGTCTAGGATTAAACCTCTGTCTCACACCTCTGTCTCGCAGCCCTTTGTCTCCTCATTGTTTATTCTGTTGTTGCTAGCGATATTCAGAAAAACGTTGAAAAAAAAGATCCTCTTTTTTACAAATATACCTATTTCCACAGACCCCCTGCAGAACCCCTGGTTGAATACCCATTTCAAAGCATGCATGCATAGTAATGACATTGGTATGTGGGATACAATGACATAATGAATGATATGGCGTGACCAATGAAATATTAATACTATATATCAATAATTTGCTCTGAATGTTCCCAGTATGATTTCTTGGAATGTGGACACAATTTATATGATGGAAACTTAATAGGCTAGACCGAGACAACTTCAGTCAATTTTATTTAAACAATATTTAAACAATTTCAATGTTTACTAATATCAAACAATGTTTGAATGTCAAAAATAGGGGTAACATACCAGATTTTCAGCACTGTTGATACATTTTCCATTGACAACGTGTACATGATCAACAACTATGACCGGCTCAACTTACAGCAGATTTTTGTGACAAACAATCTACGGTAACTTGCGAATCAAACTTGTGAGAATATTCATAAAGAGATGTTGGGGGTTTGAGGTCAATCAACTGCAGGGTATGTTGCGTGTTGAGGATACAATGGCATCCACAATACCAGATCACCCATGACCTTAAGCTATCTTTTGGCATAAAACCAAGTGTGCACAGAGGGGAGGAGGAGTTGGTAAACGTTACATCTAACCGCTGGACCAGAGTCAGATATATTTTATCCTCCTAATGGTTAAGGTTAGGATTTAGAGTTGGAGAATCTGTGGTTATGGGCAACTACTGTACATTACCAGCATAAAGAGAGTGTAATGACAACATTGGGGCCAATGCACTGAAGCGGAACTAGAGTCTAACAAGTCAGTTATTATACAGCCAATACGTGAGCTGGGATTCTTCACTCCCCTTCAGGAAATGTTCTATGGCAAAGTTCAAAAGGGCATGGTGGTTTATAGTGGCACCCGAGCAGTATCACCAGGGTTGTATTCATTAAGCACCAAACGGAAGAAAACATACTGATACAGGGAGGGACATTTTGAAACATTTTGCTATAGTTGTGCTGTAATGAACACGACCCATTTCTCACTGTGTTTCAGGTACCCATAAAACCAAACCCATGCTCCAACCATACAGAGAAACAACTTCAGTCTTTCTCCTGCCCCTCAGGCCTCAACTCAGGTGCATATAGCCAAACATAACAATAATAAATCCCCATTTATCTTAGCCTTGGCAGCCATACAATAACCCCGGGATGACTCGCCACATCCTGGAAAAGAAAGGGGGAATTTGACGAAATTGTGTTACAAGAAATTGGCTGAAAACGGTGGGCACAGCCTGGCTAACCTTCTGTTAACATTTCATCAGACTTCAATGAGGCCCACAAGGGCACTGTGAGCACAGTTTTAAAAGGCAGGCACATCAGAGCAAGTGCTTTCAGAGGATTTGGATAAAACATAAAGGGAGAAAATTGACATGTTGGCATTCAGGGCTGGGAACAAGCAAAGTACATACTGTGTGTTACTTAACAGAGCAATGAGCTTACGTTAATAAATGTTAATACATTCAATATTAATTCTAATGAAATTACTAATGTTCTATGCATTTATCCCCATGACGTGCATCATTATGAGTCCCCACGACCGAGAACACAGGAAATAATAGGACAAATTAAGCTAGAAATGCCGTCCATGTAATACCTAACGCATAAATGTACAAAAGTTCAAAATGGCACACGTGCAGTGTTGCGCATAGGAGCTCAGTCTATCCAAAGCTGTGCAAAGCCGCGATGGATGGATGGATCGACTTGTAAAAGCCTTCTGGAATGTGCTCTAACTCTCCGTGGGAGCTGTTCGGGGTGTTGAGAGGCTCTGCTGACTGAACCTGGCTCACCCACTGAGAGAGACCTTTATAGCGATTGGAAAGGTAGAATGACTGGCTTTCTTAATACACTATAGTTTTGGCAAGTCGGTTAGGACATCTACTTTGTGCAGTAATTTTTCAGTAATAAAGTAAAAAGCCTAAAGTTACAGGAAAATACCACTCAAAACTATCTTTTGGTATTTGTTTCATTAGTCCACTGTTGATAAGGTCCCAATTTATTTTTTTTGCCTGGTCACAGACAGCTGATGTGTTGTGCATTGAAGTCCACAAGCGAAGGGAAAGGTGAGAGGAGGAGAACGCGTACATGCGAGAAGAAATACAACAAGCTATTTGTATGTGGCTGCTATGAAAGTGAACTGTGTTTACTGATTCTGTTGAAAAATGTTTCTTAATAAACGAATGCAAACGGAACGAAATGGGGATAAACACCTGCATTTGTCCAATAGGAACTCTCGTTTGTAACTGTTGGACTAATGCCTACACCCTAGATCAGCTAGATGCAGGCAAGGGTGTTCAAGGTATTCCATGTGTCACTGTCTGTCACCTCAACATTGTCTCTCAACCTGTGTGCACCTACGTTGTAAACTTTCATTCATAGGCTAGGTTGTAGCAACCTCATAACGGGTATGGGGAACATTTGAGTATCATGTAGTAGCCTAAACCTATTGATGTTACGTTGAACTGGATGAATGGAATATGAATCACAGGCATCCAATATGCTGTAATATAAATAAGGTCATGCTCATAAAAAATATTATCGTCCTCCCTCTTCTTAAACGGTACCGACCGTCACTGGTCTCAACCCAATATAACCTAATTATCCATGTTGCAGTGGCGTGGTGTGCCCAGTATGTCCTTGCAGATCAGTATTGTATGCCCGTGAAGGTGGAAGTGGATGAAATGAGAGGGCAAAGAGGGAGTGGGGGAAAGAGGACAGGGTAATGTTATAAGAGTATTGGGCCTAATGTAGCCCTCTGTCTGTGAACTGGTGGGAGTGAGTAGGGAAGGAAAATGAACCGAGGGAGAAGGGGGAGAGAAAAGATAAGCGGAGGCGGGGGAGAAAATCCCTATTTCAGTTATGGGGTCAAGGCTGGGAATCAGAAGAGTTACACGGCCCTGGTGTGGTCCCACACAGGCTCGCATTAGCTGCCAGTCTGAGAGGGATTTAAGCCTGGGGCTTAGTACAGATCAGACAGCCATTTCCTCACCTCTGGGGCTGCTGGCCTGCCTGCTTGGGATTTCAGGGCTCAGCCTCCACTGTTGGAGTGTGCAGCATTAGGGTCAGCTCGAATAAGGGCTGCATTATTACCTGAATGAGACACCACCAGAATGATATGAGTATGTGTATTATAGGGCATGGCATGTCTAACAGCTGGGCTGGAAAGGGATATTGGAGACAAGACAAACACATACAGTACTTAGAAACCATGTCTGGCATGCAATATAAATTTATGTCACAACACGCCTCGGGTTATATCATCTGAGAGCACTGCCTGTTGATGTATCTGTCCTATTCTATATCTTAAAATCTGTCAGCAGGCTGCATTACAGTAAACTGATCATGGAAATCACACTGTCGCCATAGATTTTTTGATGTTGCACAATGCTCGGAATATGAGAAGGTCAGAAGAACGGTCTCTATGCCAGTGAATGTTCCCATTATTTTTAGGAGCACAAACAATTGCACCTTTTTGCTTCCTGTTTACTCTTCACCGAACTACTGTCAATGTGACGATGAGTAACAGTTAGCCTTTTTGAACCTATAGCACTTATCCAACATGTAGGCCTACATACACGGCTTCTGTTATTTATGACTGCATACTCCAATAATAACAGATGCGCAAACCTCAGTTTAGGTTCAGGCAGGGTATGATAAATCAAAAAATTATAATAAAATTCAGGATGAGGTCAGCTGTTCAGAGACTTGTGAGGCCCTCAAATAAAACCATCTATTTATGGTCTCGTCCTTCCACCATGTAGGACATAATAACTGGGTGGATGTGGCCCAAACTTGCTGAAATCCTATTTCCTTTAACAGTTTATAACCACTTGGTTTTTCCCTTTATTCATTCACTCCATATCCCTACGTCAGGGGAAAAGTAGGGCTCAAAGCTGTGTTATGTAAACACATTCCCAACATGCACTGCCCACCCACAGCTGGTTGGTCGGGGCTGGGCTTGCATAAGAGTCCCCGGTCAGGGCCGGGCACTGCAAGTCATCTGGCCGCGCCGCAACGATCTGTTCCAATCCGCTTCTTCCTCTCCGCTCAAGCCTCTCATTTACTCGCTGACAGAAATCCCATGGCACCCACACTACGGAGAATGGATTAGTATAGGATGCAGCAGGATTGAGTTTATCCCAAATTGCTGAAAAATGGGGGAGTTTTCCAGACTTGGGTTGAGTTCATGAAATGTGTTGAGAGTGGATATGTCATGGTGGTTATGTGCAGATAATCAGTGGGATAGTAAATCCATGTAAAACCGTTTGGCCTCTTCACTTTTTATTCTTGGTGGGGTATTTTGGGGAATTATCTTTATTGAATGGGATGTTGAGAAGAGAGGTTGACATTAATGCCTGCGGGTTAGAATGTCAGATTGTGAGAGAGATTGTATTTCTTAATACCACTACTTTCTTCTTGGCTCTATACTCCCAGCTCCAAGTTATCACTCTCTCAATCTGAAAGACAAATAAGTCCTGGTACAAAGCTGCCGTAGTATCCACCTTCATGGCCAACGACAACTTGATGTGGACCTTGAAATCGAAAAGAAAATGGACATGAACACTGTAAAGAAGTGCTGCAGTTCAAGGCCGACCTGTGCATACATGTTCCTCTGTCTGTCTTCTTTCATTCAGACTTGACTGTTATCTTGGAACCCCAAGGAACCGCTGTCTGATCTGCTCCCTTTGATGCCGAGGGCAGAACCATAATTGACGTGCCATCTAGTAAGCTACATGGCAGAGGGCCCACTTTCTAGACCGCCTCAGGCAAACTCTCTACATGCTGTTAGTCAGATCTGGGTTAAAATAGTATCTGTTTTCTTAGAAATACATTGAGCATTTGATTGAGCATGTCTGAAGTAATTTGGGTGTGGTTTGTACTTTTGGGATCATTATATTGGGCTCATTACACCAGGCAAGCTCAATCAAGTTCAGCTAAAGTATTTGAAAGAAAGCTAATATTATTTGAACCCAGGTATGCATACAGTAGACGCTGTTATGCAGAAATGTGCATGACAACCCATAGAACTGGGGATAATGATGTTAACATCAACCAAGTGTTGCATCGTTGCATTCCTCTCTCATGTTGTTTTGTAAGAGTACTAGCTACGTCTTGCATCGGTCAGGGTTATATTATTGTATTTGAACCATTGTGTCCATTAACATTGATTGTAAATTTCATGTAGAATAAAAAAAATATCGATCCAACAATTTCACTGCAGACAAATTATGACTTGCCCTGTGTAATGTATATTCTTCCAGATCATGTATTGAGAGTTTAGGCGTTTGAATGGAAGTCCTAATCCATCACCATAATGAACACATAAAGGGCCATCATTCTCTCTGTCTACAAATACTTTAATAGATATTGTCCTCGATTTGACTGCGCATTACCATAAATAAATCAATGATTGATTGCCTGTAATATCATGACAGGATGTGGAAAGAGGGAAGAATTGTTTCAGCAGCAGTCAGAGTACTGTATGTATGTAACGTTAATGGTATGTGTGCCTTCAGATTTGTCTGAAAATTACAGATTTTGAGATGTAAGGATTCAGATTGGGGCATTATTAAGATTAGGTTAACATACATAATGTGTTTAAGCCTTAACCCCTTATTGGGAAGACTTATCTGGACTAAAGCCTCCAGTGACAGTCTATACGAGAATCGTAATGCACAGGAATATACAGTATGTCTTTCACTGAAATATAGTAGTTATGTACACTACCGGTCAAAAGTTTTAGAACACCTACTCATTCAAGGGTTTTTAATTGTTTTTTAAACTATTTTCTACATTGTAGAATGATAGTGAAGACATCAAAACTATGAAATAACACACATGGAATCAATCATATTTTATCCAAGATGGCGTAGCAGTGGGATGTCTGTTTTGATTGTCTTGTCCCGCACCAGTTAGCCTGGAGCTAGCCTCAAGCTAGGCCCATCTCCCGGCTAGCCGAAGAAATCCATCAGTTAATTCCTGGGCTTCAATACCTCTTTTGCCAATTGGCCTGGACCCTTTGCTGCCGACACGGAGCCCCACCGATCCGTCACGACTGGTCTGCCGACATAATCGTCCAAGGGGGTTTCAACAGGCTCTCCCGCTGCGATGTCCCCCTGAAAAACATCTGCTAGCCTGCTGCTAGCCCCGGCCTGCTAGCTGTTTGAATCGCCATGCCTCCAGCTCGCCTAGCTACTCACTGGACCCTATGATCAGTCGGCTACGCATGCCTCTCAATAATGTCAATATGCCTTGTCTATTACTGTTTTGGTTAGTCATTTTTGTCTTATTTCACTGTAGAGCCTCCTGCCCTGTTCAATATGCCTTAGCTAGCCCTTATGTTCCACCCCCCACACATGCGGTGACCGCAGCAGGTTAAATGGTGATTCTAGAGACAAAACCTCTCTCATCGTCACTCAATGCCTAGGTTTATCTCCTACCATACCCTTGTCTGTACAATATGCCTTGAATCTATTCTTCCGCGCCCAGAAACCTGCTCCTTTAACTCTCTGTTCCGAACACACTAGACGACCAGTTCTTTTAGCCTTTAGCCTTACTCTTATCCTTCTTCTCCTCTGTTCCTCTGGTGATGTAGAGGTTAACCCAGGCCCTGCAGCCCCCAGCATCATTCCCATTCCCCAGGCGCTTTCATTTGTTGACTTCTGTAACCGTAAAAGCATTGGTTTCATGCATGTTAACATTAGAAGCCTCCTCCCTAACTTGTTTTATTCACTGCCTTTAGCACACTCCGCCAACCCGGATGTCCTAGTCGTGTCTGAATCCTGGCTTAGGAAGGCCACCAAAAATCCAGAAATGTCCATCCCTAACTATAACATTTTCCGACAAGATAGAACTGCCAAAGGGGTTGGAGTTGCAATCTACTGCAGAGATAGCCCACAGAGTTCTGTCATACTATCCAGGTCTGTGCCCAAACAATTTGAGCTTCTACTTTTAAAAATCCACCTTTCCAGAAACAAGTCTCTCACCTTTGCCGCTTGTTATAGACCCCCCTCAGCCCCCAGCTGTGCCCTGGACACCATATGTGAATTGGTCGCCCCCCATCTATCTTCAGAGTTCGTACTGTTAGGTGACCTAACCTGGGACATGCTTAACTTCTCTGCGCTACGGATCCCTTTTACGGGATCACTTTCCTAAACCACCGCTAGAATTGCAGGGCGCCAAATGCAAAAATATTACAAAAAATATTTATAATCATGCAATCACAAGTGAAATATACCAAAACACAGCTTAGCTTGTTGTTAATCCACCTATCATGTCAGATTTTGAAAATATATTTTACAGCGAAAGAAATCCAAGCTTTTGTGAGTGTAGCTTTCAATGCTACAACAGCTAGCCCCAAATTAGCATGGTCACGAAAGTCAGAAAAGCAATAAAATTTATCGCTTACCTTAGATAATCTTCGGATGTTTGCACTCACGAGACTTCCTGTTACACAATAAATGTTATTTTTGTTCGATAAATATTACTTTTATAACAAAAGAACGCCATTTGGTTTGCGCGTTATGTTGAGAAAACCAAAGCCGTGTTCCGTTCGACAAATTCCAAAAAGTATCCGTAATGGTCGTAGATGTCAAATGTACATGTCAAATGTTTTTTATAATCAATCCTCAGGTTGTTTTTAACAAACATAATTGATAATATTTCACCCGGACCATAACCTATTCATTAAGAGACAAAAGGAAATTGGGGTGCCCCTCTCTCACGCGCAGGAAATATTCAGAGGACACCTGACTACTTTTGAAAACACTCGCTCATTTTTCAAAATAAAAGCCTGAAACTATGTCTAAAGCCTGGTCACAGCCTGAGGAAGCCATTGGAAAAGGAATCTGGTTGATACCCCTTTAAATGGAGGTTAGACGGGCCAGGGAACACAYATTATTTTGAAAAAATATCACTTCCGGGTTACATTTTCTCAGGTTTTCGCTTGCAGAATAAGTATTGTTATACTCACAGACAATATTTTGACAGTTTTGGAAACTTTGGAGTGTTTTCTATCCTAATCTGTAAATTATATGCATATTCTACGATCTGGGCCAGAGAAAATGTCAGTTTACGTTGGGCACGTTATAAAAAAAAAAAATCGCTAGCGCTAAGAAGTTAACACCCTGGCTGTCCTACAATCTAAGCTAGATGCCCTCAATCTCACACAAATTATCAAGGAACCTACCAGGTACAACCCTAAATCCGTAACCATGGGCACCCTCTTAGATATCATCCTTACCAACTTGCCCTCTAAATACACCTCTGCTGTCTTCAACTAGGATCTCAATGATCACTGCCTCATTGACTGCGTGCGTAATGGGTCATCACTGTCAAACGCTCCCTAAAACACTTCAGCGAGCAGGCCTTTCTAATCGACCTGGCCCGGGTATCCTGGAAGGATATTGACCTCATCCCGTCAGTACAGGATGCCTGGTTGCACTTCAAAAGTGCTTTTCTCTCTATCTTAAATAAGCATGCCCCATTCAAACAATGTAGAACTAAGAACAGATATAGCCTTGGTTTACCCCAGACTTTACTGCCTTGACCAGCACAAAAACATCCTGTGGCGTTCTGCATTAGAATCGAATAGCCCCCGCGATATGCTTTTCAGGGAAGTCAGGAACCAATATACTCAGTCAGTTAGGAAAGCTAAGGCTAGCTTTTTCAAACAGAAATTAGCTTCCTGTAGCACTAAAGTCCATAGAGAATAAGAGCACCTCCTCCCAGCTACCCGCTGCACTGAGGATAGGAAACACTGTCACCACCGATAAATCTACGATAATCGATCATTTCAATAAGCATTTTTCCACAGCTGGACATGCTTTCCACCTGGCTACCCCTACCCCGGCCAACATCTAGGCACCCCCTGCAGCAACTTTCCCACCCCCCCCCCCCCTCCCTGAGATCCACAAAGATTGGAAAGCTGCCGCGATCATCCCCCTCTTCAAAGGGGGAGACAGTCTAGACCAAGCTTTTATAGAGCTATATCCATCCTGCCCTGCCTTTCTAAAGTCTCCGAAAGCCAAGTTAATAAACAGATCACCGACCATTTCAAATCCCACCGTACCTTCTCCTCTATGCAATCTGGTTTCCGAGCTGGTCATGGGAGCACCTCAGCCACGCTCATGGTCCTAAACGATATCATAACCACCATTGATAAAAGACAGTACTGTGAAGCCGTCTTCATCGACCTGGTCAAGGCTTTCTACTCTCGTCAATCACAGCATTTCTTATTGGCAGACTCAATAGCCTGGGCTTCTCAATGACTGCCACGCCTGGTTCCCTCTATGCAGACGACACCATTCTGTATACAGCTGGCCCTTCTTTGGACACTGTGTTAACAAACTGCAAACGAGCTTCAACGCCATACACACTCCATCCATGGCATCCAATGCTTTTAAATGCTAGTTAAACTAAGTGCATGCTCTTCAACAAATTGCTGCCCTCCGCCCGACTAGCATTACTACTCTAGACAGTTCTGACCTAGAATATGTGGACAACTACAAATACCTAGGGGTCTGGTTAGACTGTAAACTCTCCTTCCAGACTCACATATAAGCATCTCTCCAATCCAAAATTAAATCTAGAATTGGCTTCCTATTCGCGACAAATCCTCCTTCACATCATGCCGCAAACATACCTCGTAAAACTGACTATCCTACCGATCCTTGACTTCGGCGATGTCATTTACAAAATAGCCTCCAACACTCTACTCAGCAAACTGGATGTAGTCTATCACAGTGCCATCTGTTTTATCACCAAATCCCCATATACTACCCACCTGCGACCTGTATGCTTTCGTTGGCTGGCCCTCACTACATATCCATCGCCAAACCACTGGCTCCAGGTCATCTTTGCTAGGTAAATCCCCGCATAATCTCAGCTCACTGGTCACCATAGCAACCACCCACGCGTAGCACGGTATGTTGCACTGGTATATTGCACTGGTCATCCGGCAAAGCCAACACTTCCTTTGGCCGCCTTTCCTTCCAGTTCTCTGCTGCCAATGACTGGAATGAATTGCAAAAATCTCTGAAGCTGGAGTCTTATATCTGCCTCTCTAACTTTAAGCATCAGCTGTCAGAGCAGCTTGCCATTCACTGTACCTGTACACAGCCAATCTGTAAATAGCACACCCGACTACCTCATCACCATATTATTACTTACCCTCTTGCTCTTCTGCACCACAGTATCTCTACTTGCACATCATCATCTGCACATCTATCACTCCAGTATTAAAAAAAGCATTCCAGGTGAAGCTGGTTGAGAGAATGCCAAGAGTTTGCAACGCTGTCATCAAGGCAAAGGATGGCTATTTGAAGAGTCTCAAATCTCAAATATATTTTGATTTGTTTAACACTTTTTTGGTTACTATATGATTCCATGTGTTATTTTGTAGTTTTGAGGTCTTCACTATTATTCTACAATGTAGAAACTAGTAAAAATAAAGAAAAACCCTTGAATGAGTAGGTGTTCTAAAACTTGGTGGTGTATGTTTGAAAGATTAGACCCCCTGATTTACTGGCCTACTGTATTTTCAAATAAATTATTATAGGACTATAGTTTTTTACAGTACTTACTTAACCTTGGTTAGAAATGTAATATCAGGCAGTGTTGCGCAATAGCATTGTGCACCTAACGAGCTAACTCCCCGAGAATGTGAAAGGAGCGTTAATTTCTCCTGATCACCGGAGGCAAGGTGGAGGTGCTGAACTAGCCCTGGCATGATTATGAGTAAAGGTGATTCCTTAACTAGTACAGGCAGGCACTGATTAGTGGGTAAGGCACTTAGTTCAGTAAGTGGGGTTAAGTGCTTCGTTTTATAATTGGAATACAGTGGAATTACCTCTCTTGGTCTGTCAGGTTCCTGGCTCCCACATCCTGCACTGTCAATGCAGGGACACGTGGCCTACAGCTGCGCATTTCATCATGCAAAGGCAGGATATGGTGCCTCGTTCATTGCGTGAGTCTTTGAAGCCCTATTGTCAAATGAAGCCTGCTCCCTGCAGATTAAGGGTTGGTAAGCCTGTGGATCATTTGCCCTGTCAAATTTAGCGGTGCTTCGAATTCAAAGTCATTTAACGTTAAAGAAATTCATGTTAATTATGTATCCGGAGAATTGGAAGTTGGGTTGGATTTGACTGTGCTCTCTGGCAGGGACTTGGGTGAGCTGAGGGATGTGAACCACTTGACAATGGGGGATGATGAAATAATGGAGATTTGAGGTAGAGCATATTGTAAACTGCGACAGCAAGGTATTATATATTTTTTGCTTATAGAGGGGTGGATAATATCCTATGCTAGGAGTTGCTATGGCTGGTGTGCTCTAAACTCGGCAAAACAAATAAACATGGATAGCACCCAGGAAGTATTGCTTTACCAGTACAATTCTTCTGATGGTACAATCCCACAATGGGGAGAATACATCTACAGTGCATTCGGAAAGTATTTGTTACAGCATCATTCTAAAATTGATTAAATTATGTTTTCCTCATCAATCTACACACAATACCCCATAATGACAAAGCAAAATCAGGTTTTAGAAAGTTTTGAAAATGTATAAAAACATTAATATATATCTTATTTACATAATAATTAATAAGAATTGAGCTCCGGTGCATCCTGTTTCCATCGATCATCCTTGACGTTTCTACAACTTGATTGGATTCCACAGTTGACATTGAATGTCAGCGCAAAAACCAAGCCATGAGGTTGAAGGAATTGTCCGTAGAGCTCCGAGACAGAATTGTGTCTTGGCACAGATCTGAGGAATGGTACTAAAAAGATCCCCAAGAACATAGTGGCCTCCATCATTCTTAAATGGAAGATGTTTGGGACCACCAAGACTCTTCCTAGAGCTGCACAATCAAGGGAGAAGGGCATTGGTCATGGAGGTGACCAAGAACCCGATCACCCGTCACTCTGACTGAGCTCCAGAGTTCCTCTGTGGAAATGGGAGAAACATCCCCATCCAGATCGATCATCTCTGGAGAGACCTGAAAATAGCTGTGCAGCGACGCTCCCCATCCAACCTGACAGAGCTTGAGAGGATCTGCAGAGAAGAATGAGAGAAACTCCCCAAATACAGGTGTGCCAAGCTTGTAACATCATACCCAAGAAGACTCGAGGCTGTAATCGCTGCCAAATGTGCTTCAACAAAGTACTGAGCAAAGGATCTGAATACTTATGTAAATGTGATTTCATTTTTTTTTTGTAATAAATGTGCAAACATTTCAATAAACTTGTTTATGCTTTGTCATTATGGGGTACTGTGTGTAGATTGAGAAGAAAAGGTGAAGGGGTCTGAATACTTTCCGAATGCACTGTATGTCCCAGGTGCACGTAGAAAAAAGTTTTTCTTCTGACAAACAAAAATCTCAATCTTCTGTCAAAACACAATGGTTTGGGGATCAGTGATATATACGGTGACATTTTTGCGGGGCGAAAAACATATTTTTTTACAGATCTGTGCAGGATCTTTTGCACCACAAAAATGTTGCCCATAATAGTATGGATTGCTGATTATGTGTACACAACCGTTGTTGAGTGCATCTGCAGTTCAGTGGGACAGGTTGTTGAAAGGACACGTAGATGCACTTCAAGCCAATGTTCTTTTGGCTCCTCACAATCCCATCCAGACAGATTTGGCCAGGCCATAAGAAGTATTTAATGTGTTGGAACAGCTATAGGTCATCCTAGACACTACCCATAACAGTTCAGCCACAGTTCAACCCACTAGCCAGTCAATCCGTCGGTCTGTCTACCTGCCAGTCCATTTGTCAGAGCAACACTTTTTTTTGCTGAGCTCACATTAACCCTTAATTCTATATGTTGTGTCAAGCTGTCCTCCAAATCCTCTTGGTTTACATCTCACATAATCCAAATCTCAGTCTGCAGATATATTTTTTTGCATGTGTAGGTTTTGATGGCATATACATCACAAAACAATAGAAAAGTACATTTCCTAAAGAAAATGTGTGTATTTGTTAGCTGGTCTTGAAGTATTTATAGTTGGTATGATAGCCTGAACATGTGGAGGTTGGTTTGGTGTCTTTAGCTAGAATAGTTCAAGAGTTGCTATTTCTGTTGGTGGGGTATTTTATGCTATTTTATACACATGTAGTTCAAACAATGTAAGGTTGTTTTAATATTTGTAACTGAAATAGTTAAAGAGCAGTAGCGTTTGTAATGTTTACCACTGTGTTCTGATGTTTTTTTTGTAAAGTAAAATAAATCTAGTTTATTGAAGTTAGGTTAGCCTGAATGTTTTAAAGTTGGTCTTGTAGATTAAATGGTCAAGAAGCAGGACCATTTTGGATAGCTACCATTGTATTCCTATCATTCTTATTCAAACCCATGTTATTTTATGCAAACGTTTAATGCTTACAGTTAAAAGGGTTCCCGAGTGGCACAGCAGTCAAAGGCACTGCATCTCAGTGCTAGAGGTGTCACTACAGATACCCTGGTTTGAATCCAGGCTGTATCACAACCGGCCGTGATTGGGAGTCCCATAGGGCGGCACACAATTGGCCCAGCGTCGACCGGGTTTGGCCGGTGTAGGCTGTCATTGTAAATAATACTTTTTTTCTTAACCTACTTGCCTAGTTAAATAAAAGTTAAATAAAAAAAATAACAGCTGGGTCAGTCTGCACATTTCAATGTTTGGAATTGATAGCTTAAAGCTATATAACAGTCCTCCTCGTAGTCTGTTACAAAAGCAAAACAACTGCTGTTTCATAAAACATTGCTTCCTTGTCTTTTGTTCAATAAGTGTCAAGGTTGCCATACCTATCGTTTATTGATGGTGGAATTTATTTGTTTGGTTATGGCTCAAAGGCAGCAGCTAGATGATGGGATTGATTGGTTGGAACATCATGGCAACTGTTTGAGCCTCTGTTATTGACTAACATCATGTGTTGCTGTTGGTGTTCTTTATTGAATAAAATATGATTATACATAACAAACTGGGCAGTGAAATGACATTGTTTGGTTGGTTAAACACCCATCTGTCATAGACTGAGGTTTCTCTCCATGTTGGGGAACCCACTGGGACTCAACATCTGTTTTTGCTGTCGACTGACTATGTTACTCCTCTGTACCACAGATGCCATTATACTTCCCATTTTGCCTTTTTTTTTTCTCGGAACATGTTCTTTGCGCAGCTTGGCTTTAACGAGAACACACGACAGGGTCTCAAATAGACTTCACATCCTCAAATGGCCCATCCCTGTTACAGCTCTTGAACAAAGCACGCATTACTAACATTTCATTGCAAATACACAGTGGAATTTTTCCCAATATTCTCACGCAGATACATAACCTTTGATTTCCACGTGATCAGTTCATTTAATCTAAAACAGGCAGAGTCTCGATTTGGCTTGTTATTGTTTTGAGGCCTAACTGAAAACGTGTGTCTGTTGTCCTGTGGGCGTGTTGTGTATTGTACGAGTGAGTCAAGGTGGCTGGCTCAGTATGTGGGTGGTATGACTTTGCTTCAGATGCACGGCAGCCAGCAATAGTGATGGTGTAATACAGGCATGAACCAATTACCAGTGAGCTATAGCACACTAATCTACAGCTTTTTCTGGTCAATAACGATGCAAGCTGCCACACTATATCTGTTCCAAGAGCAAGCACATGCTCACACGCATATACACACACACATATACATCTGTCTCTTATACACATCTAGATGTGTATAAGAGACAGGACAAACGCACACGCATATACACACACACACACACACACACACAGACATACACACACACATATATATATATATATATATATATATATATATATATATATATATATATATAAAAGTATTCACCCCCTTGGCGTTTTTCCTATTTTGTTGCATTAAATGGAATTTAAATGGATTTTATTTGGATTTCATGTTATGGACATACAAAAAATAACTTGCTTCAAAAAATTCTAAACGGAAAAGGGGCGCACCTAAATAAGATCTGGTGCAACCAATTACCTTCAGAAGTCCCATAATTAATTAAATAAAGTCCACCTGTGTGCAATCTAAGTGTCACATGATCTGTCACATGATCTCAGTATATATACACTTGTTCTGAAAGGTCCCAGAGTCTGCAACACCACTATGCAAGGGGCACCACCAAGCAAGTGGCATCATGAAGACCAAGGAGCTCTCCAAACAGGTCAGGGACATAGCTGTGGAGAAGTACAGATCAGAGTTGGGTAATAAAAAAATATCCAGAACATTGAACATCCCACAGAGCACCATTAAATCCATATTAAAAAATGGAAAGAATATGGCACCACAGCAAACCTGCCAAATCTTACGGAACACGCAAGGAGGGCATTAATCAGAGAGGCAACAAAGTGACCAAAGATAACCCTGAAGAAGCTGCAAAGCTCCACAGTGGAGATTGGAGTATCTGTCCATAGGACCACTTTACGCTGTACACTCCACAGAGCTGGGCTTTACGGAAGAGTGTCCAGAAAAAAGCCATTGCTTAAAGAAAAAAATAAGCAAATATGTTTGGTTTCGCCAAAAGGCAGGGAGACTCCCTAAACATATATAGAGGGTACTCTGGTCAGATGAGACTAAAATGTAGCTTTTTGGCCAGCAAGGAAAATGCTATGTTTGGCACAAACCCAACACCTCTCATCACCCTGAGAACACCATCCCCACAGTGAAGTATGGTGGTGGCAGCATCATGCTGTGGGGATGTTTTTCATTGGCAGGGACTGGGAAACTGGTCGGAATTGAAGGAATGATGGTGCTAAATACAGGGAAATTCTTGAGGGAAACCTGTTTCAGTCATCCAGAGATTTGAGACCGGGACAGAGGTTCATCTATCAGCAGGGGGGGGGGGGTTAATAGTTATGCTTGCTCAAGTTTTCAGTTTTTTGTCACAATAAAAAATATTTTGCATCTTCAAAGTGGTAGGCATGTTGTGTAAATCAAAATCTATTTTAATTACAGGTTGTAAGGCAACAAAACAGGAAAAATGCCAAGGGGGATGAATATTTTCGCAAGGCACTGTGTGTATGTGTATATAACAGGTCTGTGAGAGCCAGAATTTTTACTGGTTGGTAGGTGATCAAATACTTATGTCATGCAATAAAATGCAAATGAATTACTTAAAAATCATACAATGTGATTTTCTGGATTTTTGTTTTAGATTCTGTCTCTCACAGTTGAAGTGTACCTATGATAAAATTACAGACCTCTACATGCTTTGTAAGTAGGAAAACCTGCAAAACCGGCAGTGTATCAAATACTTGTTCTCCCCACTGTATATATAAACTCAGCAAAAAAAGAAACGTCCTCTCACTGTCAACTGCGTTTATTTTCAGCACACTTAACATGTGTAAATATTTGTATGACCATAAGATTCAACAACTGAGACATAAACTGAACAAGTTCCACAACATGTGACTAACAGAAATTGAATAATGTGTCCCTGAACAAAGGGGGGGTCAACATCCTAAGTAACTGTCAGTATCTGGTGTGGCCATCAGCTGCATTAAGTACTGCAGTGCATCGCCTCCTCATGGACTGCACCAGATTTGCCAGTTCTTGCTGTGAGATGTTACCCCACTCCAAGGCATCTGCAAGTTCCCGGAAATTTCTGGGGGGAATGGCCCTAGCCCTCACCCTTCGATCCTACAGGTCCCAGACGTGCTCAATGGGATTGAGATCAAGGCTCTTCGCTGGCCATGGCAGAACACTGACATTCCTGTCTTGCAGGAAATCACGCACAGAACGAGCAGTATGGCTGGTGGCATTGTCGTGCTGGAGGGTCATGTCAGGATGAGCCTGCAGGAAGGGTACCACATGAGAGAGGAGGATGTCTTCCCTGTAACGTACAGCGTTGAGATTGATGCTGTGACACACCACACTAGACCATGACGGACCCTCCACCTCCAAATCGATCCCGCTCCAGAGTACAGGCCTCTGTGTAACGCTCATTCCTTCGACGATAAACACGAATCCGACCATCACCCCTGGTGAGACAAAACCACATAAATAAAATAATGGTGGGTTTGTGCCCCTAGGCGACGTTGTTACCGGTGATGTCTGGAGAGGACCTGCCTTACAACAGGCCTACAAGCGCTCAGTCCAGCCTCTCTCAGCCTATTGCGGACAGTCTGATCACTGATGTAGGGATTGTGCGTTCCTGGTGTAACTCGGGCAGTTGTTGTTGCCATCCTGTTCCTGTCCCGCTGGTGTGATGTTCGGATGTCCCGATCCTGTGCAGGTGTTGTTACACGTGGTCTGCCACTGCGAGGACGATCAGCTGTCCATCCTGCCTCCCTTTAGCGCTATCTTAGGCGTCTCACAGTACGGACATTGCAATTTATTGCCCAGGCCACATCTGCAGTCCTCATGCCCCTTACAGCATGCCTAAGGTACGTTCACGCAGATGAGCAGGGACCCTGGACATCTTTCTTTTGGTGTTTTTCAGAGTCAGTAGAAAGGCCTCTTTAGTGTCCTAAGTTTTCATAACTGTGACCTTTAATTGCCTACCGTCTCTAAGCTGTTTGTGTCTTAACGACCGTTCCACAGGTGCATGTTCATTAATTGTTTTATGGTTCATTGAACAAGCATGGGAAACAGTGTTTAAACCCTTTACAATGAAGATCTGTGAAGTTAATTGGATTTTTGTGAATTATCTTTGAAAGACAGGGTCCTGAAAATTGAAGTTTCTTTCTTTGCTGAATTTATATAAGGAGAGGCAGGTAGTCTAGGTTAGAGCACTGGCCAGTAACCGATAAGTTTGACGTCCCGAGCCGACAAGGTGAAAAGTCTTTCGATGTGCCCTTGAGAAAGGCACTTATCCCTAATTGCTCCAGGGTCGCCGTTGATAATGGCTGGCCGTAACCCCTCTCACCAAGGATTACTCAGAGGGAGTTGGGATATGCAAAAAACGCATTTCCATTTCATACATGCGTATAATACACAGTTGTACATAAAACAGGACAAATATAAGCACCCACCAAATCATTATTATAAGGCTCTGAAAGAGACCCCTCCTCTCTACTATGTGAGACATGCTCAGACAGAGGGCCACGTGAAAGCAGCCACGTGATAAGTACATCACAGGGGCCCAACTCACTCATCTGCATAAATAAAATACATGCTATATTTATGAAAACCACTGCAGATATGAAGCGTCCACAGTTAGTGGCAGAGTTATTAATTGCATCTATATCTTAGGTGCTATTTACAGCAGTCAACCCATATTCAAAATGGAATGTCTTTCAGCATGGACCATACATCACACATACATCATCAGGAGCCGGTAAAACACCATAGTCCACATTGATGTGCACATCTATGAGCCAGAGGTCATTTGGGATTAGACTGGATAGGGGCTCAGCAGCAATATCATGGGAGCAAATGCTTGACTGCATCTGATTGAAGTTTGCTTTAAAGTAAGTGACTTGCCTTTGTAGCGTGCGGGTCTACGGCCCTACGCGCATGGTGATTGCTTGTAAATCATAAATAGAAAGCAGTCCCCCCAGTTCTTCTGACAGTGAGTAATTAAGTCTTCACAGAATTGAAGGCAGCTACAGAGGAGGGTAATAAATATAGCGAGGATGCAGAACTCTGCGTAACCCTGGCCACCGTCATAGGTCCCCCTTGCACAGCTTTATTGAATTAACCGATTACTGGTTGACCTGTACATGACCTAACAGTTGTAAAAAAGCTTGGATCTTCATTTACAGCCTGCCAGATTCTCCTGTGTTGCTATGCAACGGGCAAGAAGTCACATTCATTGATTGGCCATGGTTTTGGTAAACATTAAGTGTGACATACAGTGTGGATATGCAAACTACATGCACCATCAAATAGGATTATTGAATTGTTCATCAGTGTTTGGTAAAGGCTAGATATTATGTTTATTAGAGCATTGGGCCAGTAACCGAAATTGATGGGAATTTGTCATCATAGACTGAATAAAAATATAAACGCAACATGTAAACTGTTGGTCCCCATGTTTCATGAGCTGAAATAAAAGATCCCAGAAATGTTCCATACGCACAAAAAGCTTATTTCTCTCAAATGTTGTGCACACATTTGTTTACATCCCTGTTAGTGAGCATTTATCCATAACCAAGATAATCCATCCACCTGACAGATCAAGAACCTGATTAAACAGCATGATCATTACACAGGTGCACCTTGTGCAGGGGACAATAAAAGGCCACTCTAAAATGTGCAGTTTTGTCACACAACACAGATGCCACAGATATCTCAAGTTTTGAGGGAGCGTGCAATTGGCATGCTGGCTGCAGGAATATCCACCAGATCTGTTGCCAGAGAATTTAATGTTGAGTATATGTTGCCCCTTTATTTCTTAGTGCAGCGTTTCCCAAACTCGGTCCTGGGGACCCCAAGGGGTGCACGTTTTTTCCCCCAACACTACACAGCTGATTTAAATGATCAAAGCTTGATGATGAGCTGATTATTTGAATCAGCTGTGTAGTGCTAGGGCAAAAACCAAAACATGTACCCCTTGGAGTACCCAGGACCGAGTTGGAAATGCTGTCTTAATGTATTTACTTGAAAAAAAGCCAAATTATGAATGACTTTGTAACAGCTCCAATAGTTGTCCACTACAAGAAACGCTCACCAGTACCCTAGTTTATAGAAACCAGTCAGAAAAAATACATATTTCTTCAAGGTTTAACAGCAGGAGCAGTTCCCCTAGCACCATCCGGGGTATGTCTCTTAGATAGCGCTGAGCGATTAGTGCTTTTTGAGGTAATGTTTTGAGGAAGCGTGCAATTGGCATGCTGACTGCAGTAATGTCCACCAGAGCTGATGCCAGAGAATTGAATGTTAATTTCTGCCTCCAACGTCGTTTTAGAGAATTTGGCAGTACGTCACAAACGCAGATCACGTGTATGGCGCCTTGTGGGTAAGTGGTTTGCTGATGTCAACGTTGTGTACAGAGTGCCCCATGGTGGAGGTGGGGTTATGGTATGGGCAGACATAAGCTACGGACAACGAACACAATTGCATTTTATTGATGGCAATTTGAATGCACAAAAATACCGTGACGCGATCCTGAGGCCCATAGAGGCCCATTTATTTTAGGTATCTGTGATCAACAGATGCATATCTGTATTCCCAGTCATTTGAAATCCATAGATTAGGGCCTAATGAAATTATTATAATTGACTGATTTCCTCATATGAACTGTAACTCAGTAAAATCAATGAAATCGTTGCATGGTGCGTTCCTATATTTTTGTTCAGTATAAATTGATTGTTTTGCGGTCAGTTACTTGTCTTTGGTACTATCAGTCCTGGCAGACCTGCTTTTCAAAGCCTGCTCTGTATTACAATGTTAATACTCATTTGATTTATGAATTTGCCAGTCCATATGGACACACCAGCACTCGGAAGCTTGTTTTTGTTGAGTTGACATGCGCATTAAGATTCGTAATTTCACTGTGCTATTATCATTATTGATCTGTTGTCAATGTGCTCTGTATCAAAATCAGTATCTAAACTGTGCATACAATTCTATGAATATCATTCTATGTGGAGCAGCACCAGTAGTGAAACTACAGTATTTACCAGGTGTATGTACTGCTTTTGGAATTGACTTCAGTTTCCATTTACAAGTAACTGCAAAAATAAAGGAAACACCTACATAAAGTGTCTTAATAGGGTGTTGGGACACCAAGAGCCGCCAAAGCCGCATTGGCATAGATTCTACAAGTGTCTGGAGGGATGCGACACCATTCTTCCATGTGAATATTCCGTTGTTGATGGTGGTGGAAAACGCTGACTCAGGCACTTGTACCGAAGACTTGTACCGAAGTCACTCCTGCGTTGTCTTGGCTGTGTGCTTAGGGTCATTGTCCAGTTGGAAGGTGAACCTTCACCCCAGTCTGAGCGTTCTGGAGCAGGTTTTCATCAAGGATCTATCCATACTTTGCTCCATTCATCTGTGCCTTGATCCTGACTAGTCTCCCAGTCCCTGCCGCTGAAAAACATCCCCACAGCACGATGGTGTCACCACCATGCTTCACTGTAGGGATGGTGCCAGTTTTCCTCCAGACATGGCACTTGGTATTCAGGCCAAAGAGTTCAATCTTGGTTTCATCAGACCAGAGAAACTTGCTTCTCATGGTCTGAGTCTCTAGTTGTCTTTCGGCAAGCTCCAAGTGGGCTGTCATGTGCCTTTTACTGAGGAGTGGCTTCTGGCTGTCCAGTCTACCATAAAGGCCTGAGTGGTGGAGTGCTGCAGAGATGGTTGTCCTTCTGGAAGGTTCTCCCATCGCCACAGAGGAACTCTAGAGCTCTGTCAGAGTGACCATCGTCACCTCCCTGACCAAGACCCTTCTCACCCGATTGATCAGTTTGGCCGGGCGGCCAGCTCTAGGAAGAGACTTGGTGGTTCCAAACTTCTCCCATTCAAGAATGATTGAGGCCACTGTGTTCTTGGGACCTTCAATGCTGCAGAAATGTTTTGGTACCCTTCCCCAGATCTGTGTCTACACACAATTGTCTCTGAGCTCTACGGACAATTCCTTTGACCTCATGGCTTGGTTTTTGCTCTGACATACACTGTCAACTGTGGGACCTTGTATAGACAGGTGTGTGGTTTCCAAATCATGCCCAATCAATTGAATTTGCTACAGGTGGACTCCAATCAAGTTGTAGAAACATCTCACGGATGATCAATGGAAACAGGATGCACCTGAGCTCAATGTCGAGTCTCATAGCAAAGGGTTTGAATAATTATGTAAATAAGTTATTTCTGTTTTTTTATTTAACCATTTTTTGGGGTTTAGAACTATTTAAGTCTGGATATGCTAATCTGCCATATCCAGGAAGTATGTATTGTAACATGATCGGATCGGTGACAGCACTTCCCTGCAATATAAACATGGCCTAAGCTATACTGTCATTCCCTGTGTTTATGAAGAATGGTAACACCATCTAATATTCACCTCACACGCGCGCACACACAGACAAACTTCATTGAATGAATGCTGTGCTGAGGTAAACAAAAGGGAAAGACCCTGTTTGCTTTCAAAGTAGTAGTTGCTTCTGCTTGGTATGACTAGACATTTTGGTGTTGAGACCACAAGCTCTTTCTGTGAGTTTCTTGAGAAACGACTGCCTTAATACTTCTTTTGAATTTTGAATTGGGGAAGGTAGGCTGTCACTAAACTACCAGCAGTCCTACGCTTACAATTTAAGTGATAATCAAAAATATATCAAACATCATTAACTAGGGTCCAAGCTAAAATCAGAAACTGTTGGCGAGAAACACGAGAGGTGACAATGTTTTGAATTTGATTATGGGGTGGTACATTTGTACTCATCCAGTTCAATCAAGAAACAGTAAGGACAGCAAGAGGGTCTATAGTAAGCAGGGTGATAAGAAAAATGTGCTTTATTTGGAAACATGAAAATAAATACTGAAAGCCTCTTGTAATAGTGCAGATTATTGTAAACTGGGGCACTGCAGAAAATACTAATAATTATACTAAATAATAATTGGTGTCTTGGGGATCTGTGTCTTAGCGATCTAGTTAAAGACACAAACGAGACAATGGTTATGCCAACAGATGGTGTGAATAGAAATGACCCACTAATATTCGTCATGCCACCAAGCCCAACCTTCAGTAGAAACATAATAAAGTGTCAGGTTACCTGGTTTGCGTTCTTAGTTTAGTTGGATTGAAGCTAGCCGACTTCACACATGGTGGTGACTTTGAAGAGGTGACATTGCGGTTACCTCAGGTTTACAGATGAGGCTTAACTAATCCGAACATAGACCTCAACTCTCTGACCCCTGACTAATACTGTACTAAACTTAGCTCAACTGTCTAATGACGAGGTAGATTTGTCTAAGTAGCTTTTCTTACATTGTAGGCAAATATATTTTGACACGGCCAGGCTTTTCAGTTCAACAAATCATTCAATCAAAGTGACCATGCAGGCTATTGTGTTGAAAGATGGTGACGGCTCAGACATTGCATGTTCAAAGATGTATCAGGTCATTAACATGAGGTAGAGTCCATAAATTGCAATTATATTTATTAACGGTAATGAAAGACATAAGAACTGATGCAAACTACTTCCTTTGAGAAGCCAGTGAGTTGGCAGAGCACCTTGCTGAATAAGAAGTAACAGTTTGCCACACTCAGGCATCAATCTTAAATGAAAGTTTAGGCATGCAGTTGGGATGAACTTCTGCCCCCTTTAAATCACGACTCCACCTCTGATGCATTACATATACGCAAAACGACTTTCCAGTGCCAAATGCAAAGCGTGAGTGAATCATATAAAAACACAGACACTGCTTACTTAGCATCAATCCGCGCCTAGACAAATGTCCTCTTGGATTCTGCCGAGTGTCAGCGAACACCTTGCGAGTCGAAGGACGTTCCGAGTCAGAACTGCCAAGGATTAGCAGGATTAGCATAATCTCTTGAGCACCCAGGTACTTTCGAAGGGTTAATACCAGGCAACGGAGACTTATTGCTGCGCTGTCTATTTCAGTGAGAGGAAAAAGGCCTGAACCCTGCGTGAACCTGCCATGCTGTGATAGCCATCAGCACGGGTGACCAAACACAAAACAAACGTGTTCTAAAAACCATCACCTGTTTCTCTTCATACTATCTTCTAACCAGCAGCACCGGTCCATCCGTGTACAAAACATGATACCAATGACTTGCTCTGCGTGCTTCTGACCATGCAAGACTTTGTGGCTTGTAGAAGCGGAATGGAGTGCGTTATACTGTATATGTTACATGCAATGCCTGCTGTTATGCAGTGTTGGTGCTTGATATTGGTGAACAACGTGAGAGACTTCTTTCCCACTGATATGAAAGGAATGCACTATGGAAGGATTGTACTGTGATATTCTTTATGCTCTTTCTATATTAAGTCACCATGACGTTAGTTATTTTCTCTGCAGTCTGAAGAAACATCAGGTTGCCCTTTTTACAGCGCAATTGAACTCTTGTGATACCTGTGGTCTTGGTTATGTTGGAAATATGACAGTCGAAGTAAGACATTCGATGTAAGCATTCAGATACACTACATGATCAAAGTACGTGGACACCTGCTCGTCTGCATTAATATGGAGTCGGTCACCCCTTTGCTGCTATAGCAGTCTCCACTCTTCTGGGAAGGCTTTCCACTAGATGTTGGAATATTTCTGCGGGGACTTACTTCCATTCAGATGATTTTTACGCACTACGCGTTTCAGCACTCGGTGGTCCCGTTCTGTGAGCTTGTGTGGCCTACCACTTCGGGGCTGAGTAGTTGTTGCTCCTAGATGTTTCCACTTCCCGGGAAAATGTTGTCCAAGGGGGCGGGGCTTAACAAAGGGTGAATAATTGGATACTATCAAGTTTCATTGCTTACTTACGGGTCCTTTTCAAACAACGCAGAGAAAGATAAAATAGAAATAGTGACACAAGGAACAAATGCATAGTGAATAACGAATAAGAATAATGAGTAAAAGTAGCAAAGAGAAGAGACTATGGCTTGAGTGGCTGGAGTCTTGGACAATTTTTTGGGGCCGTCCTCTGACACCGCCTGGTGTAGAGGTCCTGGATGACAGCGAGCTCAGCCCCAGTGATGTGCTGCGCAAAACTCACTACCCTCTGTAGCACCTTGCGGTCAGGTGCCTTGCAGTTGCCGTACTATGCAGTGATGTAGCCAGTCAAGATGCTCTCAATGGTGCAGCTGTATAACTTTTTGGGGATCCATGCCAAATCTTTCCTGAAGGGGAATAGGCGCTGACGTACCCTCTTCACAACTGTGTTGGTGTGTGTGTGGACCATGTTAATTCATTAGTGATGTGGACACCGAGAAACTTGAAGCTCCTGATCCGTTCCACTACAGTCCCAGCAAGGTATGTGTTGTTAATTACCCTCACCGCCTGGGGGTGGCCCATCAGGAAGTCCAGGATCCAGTTGCAGATGGAGGTGTTCAATCCCACGTTCCTGAGTTTGGTGATGAGCTTGGAGGGGACTATGGTGTTGAAAGCTGAGCTGTAGTCAATGAACAGCATTCTAACATGCAGTAGATATTCCTTTTGACCGATTCCGTCATCTTTGGATCTGGGACAGTATGCAAATTGGAGTGGGTCTGTGATGATGGTGTTGATGTGAGCCATGACCATCCTTCATTGATATACAGTACCAGTCAAAAGTTTGGACACACCTATTCATTCAATGATTTTTCTTTATTTTGATTATTTTCTACATTGTAGAATAATAGTGAAGACACACATGGAATCATGTGGTAACCAAAAAAGTAACCACTCTTTGGCTTGATGACAGCTTTGCACACTCTTGGCATTCTCTCATACAGCTTCCCCTGGAATGCTTTTCCAACAGTCTTAAAGAAGTTCCCACATATGCTGATCACTTATTGCCTGCTTTTCCTTCACTCTGCGGTCCAACTCATCCCAACCATCTCAATTGGGTTGAGGTCGGGTGATTATGGAGGCCATGTAATCTGATGCAGCACTCCATCACTCTTTGTCTTGGTCAAATAACCCTTACATACCCTGGAGGTGTGTTGGGTCATTGTACAAATGATAGCCCCACTATTCGCAAACCAGATGGGATGGCTTATTGTTGCAGAATGCTGTGGTAGCTATGCTGCTTAAGTGGTGCTTGAATTCTAAATAAATCACAGACAGTGTCACCAGCAAAGCACCACCACCTCCTCCATGCTTCACGGTGGGAATCACACATGCGGAGACCATCTGTTCCCCTGTTCCCATCTGTTCCCCCATCTGTTCCCCTACTCTGGAACCAAAAATCTAAAATTTTAACTCATCAGACCAAAGGACAGATTTCCACTGGTCTAATGTCCATTGCTCAGGGTTTTTGGCCCAAGCAAGTCTCTTCTTCTTATCGGTACCCTTTTTGTATTGGTTTCTTTGCAGCAATTCGACCATAAATGCCTGATTCACCCAGTCTCCTCTGAACAATTGATGTTGAGATGTGTCTGTTACTTGAACTCTGAAGCATTTATTTGGGCCGCAATTTCTGAGGCTGGTAACTCTAATGAACATATCCTCTGCAGCAGAGGTAACTCTGGGTCTTCCTTTCCTGTGGTGGTCCTCATGAGAACCAGTTTCATCATAGCACTTGACTTTCAAAGTTCTCGAAATGTTCCGTATTGAGACCTTTGTGTCTTAAAGTAATGATGGATTGTCATTTCTCTTTGCTTATTTGAGCTGTTCTTGACATAATATGGACTTGGTCTTTTACCAAATAGAGCTATCTTCTGTATACCACCCCTACCTTGTCACAACACAACTGATTGGCTCAAACACATTAAGAAGCAAAGAAATTATAGAAATTAACTTTTAACAAGGCACACCTGTTAATTGAAATGCATTCCAAGTGACTGCCTTATGAAGCTGACAGAGAATGCCAAGCTGTCATCAAGGCAAAGGGTGGCTACTTGGAAGAATATAAAATATATTTAGATTTGTGGTCTTTTTTGGTTACTACATGATTCCATATGTGTTATTTCATAGTTTTGATATCTTCACTATTCTACAATGTAGAAAATAGTTAAAAAAAAGAAAAACCCTTGAATAAGTAGGTGTGTCCAAACTTTTGACTGGTACTGTCGATGTGAGGGCTACTGGGCAATAGTCATTTAAGCAGCTTACCTTTGCCTTGTTGGGCACACAGACTATGGTGGTCTGCTTGAAACAAATTGGTATTACAGACCGGGTCAGAGAGAGATTGACAATGTCAGGGAAGACCCTTGCCAGCTGATTACGCTCTGAGTATGCATCCTGGTATCCCGCAGCCTTGTGAATGTTAACCTGTTCAAAGGTCTTACATTGGCTATGGAGAGTGAGATCACACAGTCGTCCAGAACAGCTTGTGCTTTCACGCATGGTTCAGTGTTGCTTGCCTCAAAGTAGCATAGAAGGCATTTAGCTTGTGTGGTAGGCTCACGTCGCTGGGCAGCTCATGGCTGGGTTTCACTTTGTAATCCGTGATAGTTTCCAAGCCCTGCCATATCCATCGCGCTACAGAGGAGATACAGCCTATGTTGACAGATGCTATCTGTCGTTGCAAAATGTAGCAAAAGTGTATGACTCATTGCATCTCCATTCACATTAGATGTGATTGTTCAGTTGTTTCTCTGAAACATCTTCCAGACAAATTCCAATTTCTATGGGACCCTTATAAACAGAGAATGTGTTATTCTTATTCACCAATTTATAGATAAACTTAAAATATTAAAACATATATAAATGTATTGTATTAGTTTGAGGAAATTTAGATACAGTTACAGACATTTGGGGCCACAGTATCTTCCAACTCTACAATGTTTCTATTGCTGGTTGATGCCTCTGATTCATAGCTTCATGTCTTGTGCTTTCTCCTTTTAATTTACATTTGAACTGCAGCCTGCTTGCCAAGCACCCAGAACAGGAAACTCTCTTTACTATCCCTGAAGTTTGTGTGACGTTTTTCAGATTTCCAAAGTGGTCATTTAAAATGTTTTAGACCTCCACAGAGGTCTAATGTCAAGATGAGTCCATGCTCCACCCCCCATTCCATCTGTTGTGTAGATCCTGTGACCACAAATGAATGGGAGAGATAGGCACCGTCTAATATGAGTAAATTGTACGGTGTCAATCTTTCCCATTCATTTGGGATTGAGTTATAGAGCTGGATCTATACAACAGATGGCATGGGACATGGACTTATCTCAACATTAGACCACTTTGGAGGTCTAAAAATGTTTGACAAACCTTGATTTTGGAGTGAACTATTTCTTTAACTGTCAAACATAATGGGAATGCACAAATGTATGTTCAACATTCACAATTTACAGCAACATTAGTGCAGTCGCAATCCCCCCTTCAAACAACCCACCCACACACACACACACCCACCCACTGACTAATGATTTCTCTTTCTCGGATCCATTTGATTTTCTATCACAGATAGAGTATTTGCACTCAATATCATAGTGACGTTGACGGATGGATCTGAACCTCCAGAGAATCAATGGTGGGAGTAATCTTACACAGAGGGTAAGCCAGTAGAAATGAGAGGGTGAGCAAAGCAGAGCATGACTCCACCAAGCTGATTATTGCCCAAGCCTATAATCAGGGAACATCTGCAGCTTCACGCATCTGTTGCCACTGGCGTCCTGCAAGTGAGAAAGCTGCCAACGCAGGTTTGGACTACTTTCCCCAGGCAATAGCTCAGAGGAATTACCTCAATCAAAGCTCACACAATGCATTTAGCAGGACACTCAGTGTATAATGTGACTGACCGGGTGTCGAATCTCACAAAATGCATTTAGTAGGACGCCCAATGTCTATGTGACCCGGCTGGGCGTTGCATATCACACAGAGCTAAAGCCTAGCCATTTAGGTCTCAGGTAAGATTACTCTGCATGTGAGCGTGGTTCACCGAACCATACCAATCCACATGCCACAGTGTGATGAACTGAAAGCATTTGTCTTCACATTTGTTCGAGGCAGAATTCAAGTATTGTGAATGCATTATATGGGTTTATACATTTTGATAGGCTTTTCATATAACAAGTGTAAATTTATAATGATCATAATATTAGGTCATTATAATGCACTATGAAGTAATAGAAGGCATGGATTATATTTTCATCCATAATGCAATATACACACATATGGTTCCAAGACAGTGCTGCCACAATGCCTACCAAATAATCGTTTTGAGTTCAAATGCAAGTGGGTGACTGGAAAGCTTCAGAAAACATAATTTCTCCCACAAAAACGCTAGTATTTGTTAACCTGCTCACTACAATTGACACATAATCTACAGTGCAGTGACATGCCCGCTGTATCATCATAGTAGGGCTCACCTGGTGACTGACAATTCACTGCTACTACAGTAGCCTAGTTTTTTATTACTGTGGGTGCGTCTAAAGGGCCACATGCATGTTGTCTGGGGAAACAAATATTTAATAATACTGCAGGTTTGTATGAGTAAACCCCATCCATATTATACGAAACTCCAATCTACTCTGTTTTATGTATTTCTTGCTCACAGGTTTTCCTCTTTGTGACATATCCTTTTTCTTCCAAGCGTATTATTCTAAACAAAACAAAAAGATTATGATTCATAAAGGATTGTTGTGTATACAGAAGAAAGATTTGGAGGACTTCCGGAGGTCAATTTCTTGTCTCTTGAGTAATCTAAGGGTTTATTTGATCTTATATAGTTAAATCTAAAGAACCAAATCATTGAGAAATGGCTTCATAATATAGACTTTGACATCATTAAGCACTGATAAGATTGTCAGTTCACACCGGGATCCTTGGGACTTCCCTACCCTAAACCCTAACCCTTACCCTAACCCTAACCCTTACCTTAACCATTTAAAATTTCAACTTCAATGAGATACTGACGTCCCAAGGATTCCGCATAGCACAGATCCTGATAAAATGCTGATTTCAGGATTTCTTTGCATAAAACCCAATTAATTTAAATGGCCTTAGACTTGTATTATAGACACTACTCCTCTTTGACCGTTTAAGCTTGTGGCTCAGATGAAACTACCCAGGCATTACATATATCTCCTTTAACTTTTGATATTTGTTTGCATTGTCAACCAAACACAATTCAATATTACTTTGTAATACAGTAAACAGTCTAAAGTTATCTTACAAACTAATGTAACAGTTTTATTCAACCAGAAAATGAGTAATACATGTAGCTTAAGAAACAAGGTTCATAAAATGAAGAACTTGCTAGTAACAGAGGACATTCATATTCTGACTATCTCTGAAACTCACTTAGACAATACCTTTGAGACAGTGGTAGCAATTCAAGGTTATAACATTACCGAAAATACAGAAATGCCAGTGGTGGAGGTGTTTCTGTTTATATTCAGAACCATATTCCTGTAAAGGTAAGAGAGGATCTCACTGTTTAAGTAATATGGCTACAGGGTCATCTACCTCCCCTAAACCCCATTCTTGTGGGAAGTTGCTATAGACCACTAAGTGCTAACAGTCAGTATCTGAATAACATGTGAAATGCTTGATAATGTATGTGATATCAACAGAGGTATATTTTCTGGGTGATATTAAATATTGACTGGCTTTCATCATGCTGCCCACTCAAGAAAAAGCTTCAAACTGTAACCAGTGCCTGCAACTTGGTTCAGGTTATCAGTCAACCTACCAGGGTAGTTACACACAGCACAGGAATGAAATCATCAACATGTATTGATCACATTTTTACTAATGCTGCAGAAATGTGCTTGAAAGCAGTATCCAGATCCATCAGATGTAGTAGTCACAATATAGTAGCTATATCTAGGAAAACCAAAGTTCTAAAGGCTGGGCCTAATATAGTGTATAAGAGGTCCTGCAAGAAGTTTTGTAGCGATTCCTATGTTGTTGATGTAAAAAATATTTGTTGGTCCGTGGTGTGTAAGGAGGAGCAAACAGATGTTGCACTTGACACATTTATGAAATTGCTTATCCCAGTTACTGATAAGCATGCACCAATTAAGAAAATTACTGTAAAAACTGTTAAATCCCTGTGGATTGATGAGGAATTGAAAAATTGTATGGTTGAGAGGGATGAGGCAAATAAGTCTGGCAGCGCAACCAATTGGCAAACGTACTGCAAATTGAGAAATAATGTGACTACACTGAATAAAAATAAGAAGAATCTATACTATGAAAGAAAGATGAATGATAGTAAAAAGCTTTGGCGCACCTTCAATGACATTTTGGGATAAAGGCAAACTCAGCTCCATCATTCATTGAATCAGATGGCTCAATCATCACAAAACCAACTGATATTGCCAACTATTTTAATGATTATTTTCATTAGCAAGATTAGCAAACTTAGGCAAGACATGCAAGCAACAAACGCTCACACTACACATCCAAGTATATCTGACCAAATTATGAAAGACAAGAATTGTAATTTTAATTTATGTAAAGTGAGTGTGGAAGAGGTGAAATAGTTATTGTTGTCTATCAACAATGACAAGCCACCAGGGTCTGACAACTTGGATGGAAAGTTACCTAGGATGATAGCGGACAATATTGCCACTCCTATTTGCCATATCTTCAATTTAAGTTGAGTAAAAAGTGTGCCCTCAGGCCTGGAGGGGAAACAAAAGTAATTCCGCTGCCTAAGAATATTAAAGCCCCCTTTACTGGCTCAAATAGCCTACCAATCAGCCTGTTACCAACCCTTAGTAAAGTTTTGGAAAAAATTGTGTTTGACCAGATACAATGCTATTTTACTGTAAACAAATTGACAACAGACTTTCAGCACGCTTATAGGGAAGGACAGTCAACAAGCACAGCACATACACAAATGACTGATGATTAGCTGAGAGAAATTGATGATAAAAAGATTGTGGGGGCTGTTTTTTTAGACTTCAGTGTGGCTTTTGACATTATCGATCATAGTCTGCTGCTGGAAAAACTTTAGTTATGGCTTTACACCCCCTGCTATATTGTGGATAAAGAGTTACCTGTCTAACAGAACACAGAGGGTGTTCTTTAATGGAAGCATCTCCAACATAATCCAGGTAGAATCAGGAATTTCCCTTTTATCAATCTTTACTAATGACATGCCACTGGCTTTGAGTAAAGCCAGTGTGTCTATGTATGCGGATGACTCAACACTATGCACGTCAGCTACTACAGCGACTGAAATGACTGCAACACTTAACAAAGAGCTGCAGTTAGTTTCAGAATGGGTGGCAAGGAATACATTAGTCCTAAATATGACAAAAACTAAAAGCATTGTATTTGGGATAAATCATTCACTAAATCCTAAACCTCAACTAAATCTTGTAATAAATGATGTGGAAATTGAGCAAGTTGAGGTGACTAAACTGCTTGGAGAAACCCTGGATTGGAAACTGTCATGGTCAAAACATATTGATAGAACAGTAGCTAAGATGGGGAGAAGTCTGTCCATAACAAAGTGTTACTATAACTTCTTAACAGAACTATCAACAAGGCAGGTCCTACAGGCTCCAGTTTAGTCACACCTGGACTACTGTTCAGTTGTGTGGTCAGGTGCCACACAGCGGGACTTAGGAAAATTGCAATTGGCTCAGAACAGGGCAGCACGGCTGGCCGTTGGATGTACACAGTGTCGTGTCTTTGGCTATGCCGGATTAAGTGATATGACATGCTATTCTATAAAATCCTTTCTCRGTAATTAATATTACATGATTGAGCTAATCATGTAAATGTAATTAACTAGAAAGTCGGGGCACCACTAAATAATATTTATAGAGCTGTTATCTTCCGAATAAACTCTTAAAGACCTAGTAATATTTTACATCAATAGCAGTCAATATTAATCGTCACCTTATTTCAGTCTCATGTGAAAGTTGTAAATTCTTGGTTATCTTCACGAACCCTGGCTAACAAGTTGAATCAGCAATACAAAATTGGGTTTAATTATTTATTTACTAAATACCTAACTAATCACACAGAATTACATATACACAGAATGAATCGTACATTGATTACAAATTATGTCATAAAGGAAAACGTCCCTAGCGGACAGAGCAGATATGACAGCTGGTTACACAAAGGAAAATGGGTTGGGTTTGAGTGAAAGAGCGGGAAGACTGAAGAACAAAGGGAGAAGCGATGTCTCTATCGGGCCGTAGGCAGCTACTCTATCGTAAATACAGAATCTTATGCATTCTAAATTACCGCCCATTTGGAAAAGGAAAATGCAAGAAATATTTACTCTGAGCTGCGCTTCAATAGGTTGGTGGTAGATGGAAGGCCATGTTGCCCAACAGAGTCCTTTGTCCTTTGAAGAGTGTCTCTGGTGGTGAACGGGATACGTTGTAGTGTCGTCGTTTGGTAGACGGGATACTCTGTCTGTCCTTTCCTAGCCCATGTTTACAGCTGCTGTTGCTAACTCAACGGCTAGGATGTCTCACTTCTTTAGTGAATAAGAGTTCAAAGTTCATACCATTCACAACCAAAGCTCACGCTGAGGTTGGCTTAGTTCTGTAGTTGACATGTTAGTCCTTTTTAACGTATGGACCGTCGTCCTCACGTCCACGGAACAGGAGGTTACATTTTCGTCAAGGCTTATATAGTGGAGTGAGAAGGGTGTGTTTTCATAGTTTTATAACCCATGTCTCTTCACAGGGGCGGACCACTGATTGAGCAGAGCTCTAACCTTATGAAAACCCAAATCTCTCATTTGGAAGCTAAAATTACATTTAATCTTTTCACCAATAATTTTATATTCAAGCATTTAAATTGCCCAACAATTCCATGTGAATCTGATAACTCTAATGTGTAGACTTTCCACTGTAGAGTTTAGGTCATCCTATCATTGATGAGAATGTCTCAGATGACAACCGAACTGACATCATATTCATTAAGTACCAACCCATATGTTCAACTGGTCGGATTACCAAAATATGGTTAATTTCCCCCCAACTTCTGATGTTCCCAGAATGTCTATGTTAATCAAGGGATTTTCAAATGTCACATCAGTAGGGTAGAGAAAGGAAAAGAGGGGGGGAGAGGTATTTATGACTGTCATAAACCTACCCCCAGGCCAACGTCATAACAACAGATAGGAAACATTATGCATGTCAATCTCTCCTGGCTCAAAGTGGAGGAGAGTGACTTCATCACTACTTCATCACTACAATAAAATGTTATTGGTTACATATACATATTTAGCAGATGTTATTGCGGGTGTAGCGAAATGCTTGTAAAAAACAAAATACTGCAAAGTTGCTTAGGAGCTAGAAGCAGAGCTGCCATATCTGTCGACGCCATCTTTCCCTGTCCCCAAGCCCAGCCCATTTGTGAGAGGTATTGACCCGCTGAAAGCACCGAGCTTTCTATTTAAAGGACTAGCACACAGCTCATACACCCATGCATACCCCACAAGACATGCCACCAGAGGTCTCTTCACAGTCCCCAAGCCCAGAACCGATTATGGGAGGCGTACAGTACTACATAGAGCCATGACTACATGGAACTCTATTCCACATCAGGTAACTGATGGAAGTAGTAGAATCAGATTTTAAAAAACGATACAAATTCACCTTATGGAACAGCGGGGACTGTGAAGCAACACAAACATAGGCGCAGACACATGCATACACACGATAACATACGCACTATACACACACATACACATGGATTTTGTGTTGTCGATATGTGGTAGTGGAGTCTGGGCCTGAGGGCACACACTTAGTGGGTTGTGAAATCTGTTATGAATGAATTGTGATGTTTATAAAATTGTATAACTACCTTCATTTTTGCAGACCACAGGGGATCGATAATAAATACAAACACATCCATGGCCAAACACATAGTTACTGTAACTATAAATGTTTTCTTATGTAATCATAGAAGGCGATTATGTTCAATATAGCATGCAAATGTTGCAGGTCTGTGTAGATCTTAACAATTGCTATAATAATCTGTACAGAATCTCAAACAGCATTGATCACCTACACTATGTACTTGTATTGTAATGTTGTTGTAAAAATACAAAATATATGATTGTTATGCTTTTAAATGGTTGAAAGCACAGTGATGACACATTTAGATGACAACTTAACCAAAAAATCAGAACTGGTTTTTCCATTGGAGTTTGGTTGTGCTTTAGATGATTGAAGCACAGTGACACATTGGGAATTCAACTAACTTCTGTCTTTTTGAGTGGGTGAATAAAGGTAAATAAACCAAATATTACCCAAATTTCAATGTTGAAATTACGTGGTTGCCCTATGGGATGTGTTTCTCGGATGACAATGTTTATTATGCGAACAGTACAATCACTTGAGATTGATAATGAAACTAAAGACACTTTGCATGATCTTAATGTGAACACAGCTGTAAAACTGCAGACCAAATTGTCGTAAATGACTGATAATTAAGTATTATCAAGATGTAGCCATATTTGGATTTTGTGGCTAGCATTCAATGCCCAAAGGAGACAAGGTTTGGCAGTTGACACATGACAAAGAATCATAAGTATCGTGTGACACGCTGATGGACATGCATTTGAAATGTAATTACATTTCAACATCAAACCAATCGTATTTTCAAGTTCCTCCTGAAAATTGAAATGACAACATCATATCCCCCGTCACCTCAGCCTTCAATATCAACAAACAGAGTCACCAACCAAGCCTCTGTGGCCTTGCTAGTTGCCTAGGAACCTGGGGAACACTTTCTGTGAGTTAAATGACTAAACAATACTTCCTGTCCATTGAGCTTCATGTAACTAAATCTCACTGCAACTGTTTGTATGTAAACAAGAACAGACTGAACTTGCTGTTAGTTTAATGATCCAAATTTCCCTGTTGGACGATCAAAGTTGAGAGATGAGGAGACATTTGGCACTGCGTTGTCCGCTGATGGTCTAAAACTGCATTCTTGCCGTCAGAGTTATTTGGCCAGTATATAAAAAGAGAGGGACCAGCAAAATTATATACTGCAACTGCCAAGTATGTAATAAAGCAGAGGACTGTTCTACTAGGGCTGGAGCCGAGAGTTAATTTGGACCCTCAAAATTTAGTGGTCTTCAACAGAAGTGCCTGAATTACTCTGTGTCCATATCAGTTGTGGGCAGAGGTAAGAGGTTTGCTGGCCAACTTTTGCATGCCTGAGTGAGTGACTGAATACTGAGTACAGTGATTGATGTCTCAGGAGCTGGTTAGAGAATGTTCTTTGGTTCACTGAGACTAGTGCTGAGCGATTAACTGAAATGTTGGTTATTTTCTGGTTTTTAAACCACTAATTGACCAGCATCGGTTCAATTATTTGAATTCCATTTCCTTCGTTTTTTTTCTTTGAGCTCAATGCGCACATTTCAGTTTCTTTAGAGATAAATCAGATCAGCCTGAACTGTGCTATATACTAGGGAGTTATAGTTTCCAACAGGACAAAATTCTAGCTACATAGTTTAGTGCGGAAAACGTGGTAACTATCATGACCATAATCCATTACAGCCAGTCTGTGTGTTTCTTTTAGCCTGCTACTTTGGGTTAGTGTAAGGTAGACACAGAAGAATGCAAGATCGAGAGGGATAGAATGCTGTTGCTTCACAAGGTACAGTTGAAGTCGGAAGTTTACATACACTTAGGTTGGAGTCATTAAAACTTGTTTTTCAACAACTCTACAAATTCTTGTTAACAAACTATAATTTTGGCTAGTCGGTGAGGACATCTACTTTGTGCATGACACAAGTAATTTTTCCAACAATTGTTCACAGACAGATTATTTCGCTTATAATTGACTGTATCACAATTCCAGTGGGTCAGAAGTTTACATACACTAAGTTGACTGTGCCTTTAAACAGCTGTTATGGCTTTAGAAGCTTCTGATAGGCTAATTGACATAATTTGAGTCAATTGGAGGTGTACCTGTGGATGTATTTCAAGGCCAACCTTCAAACTCAGTGCCTCTTTGCTTGACATCAAGGGAAAATCAAAAGAAATCAACCAAGACCTCAGAAAACAAATTGTAGACCTCCACAAGTCTGGTTCATCCTTGGGAGCAATTTCCAAATGCCTGAAAGTACCACGTTCATCTGTACAAACAATAGTACGCAAGTATTAACAACATGGGACCAGGCAACCGTCATACCGCTCAGGAAGGAGACGCGTTCTGTCTCCTAGAGCTGAACGTACTTTGGTGCGAATAGTGCAAATCAATCACAGAACAACAGCAAAGGACCTTGTGAAGTTGCTGGAGGAAACAGGTACAAAAGTATCTATATCCACAGTAAAACGAGTCCTATATTGACATAACCTGAAAGGCCGCTCAGCAAGGAAGAAGCCACTGCTCCAAAACCGCCATAAAAATTGCCAGAACACGGTTTGCACAGACTCAGTTACACCAGCTCTGTCAGGAGGAATGGGCCAAAATACACCCAACTTATTGTGGGAAGCTTGTGGAAGGCTACCCGAAACGTTTGACCCAGGTTAAACAATTTAAAGGCATTGCTATCAAATTCTAATTGCTTGTATGTAAAATTCTGGCCCACTGGGAATGTGATGAAAGAAATAAAAGCTGAAATAAATCATTCTCTCTACTATTATTCTGACATTTCACATTCTAAAAAATAAAGTGGTGATCCTAACTGACCTAAGACAGGGAATGTTTACTAGGATTAAATGTCAGGAATTGTGAAAAACTGAGTTTAAGGGAATTTGGCCAAGGTGTATGTAAACTTCAGTCACAGTCATGCGTGAATACATTTGATGTACGTGTGTCCCGAGAATTGAATGTATTTGGCTAAGGTGTATATAAACTTCCGACTTCAACTGTAAGTATTCAGACCCCTTTGCTATGAGACTCGAAATTCTTTGCTATGAGACTCAACTCAGGTGCATCCTGTTTCCATTGATCATCCTTGAGATTTTTCTACAACTTGATTGGAGTCCACCTGTGGTAAATGCAATTGATTGGACATGATTTGAAAAGGCACACACCTGTCTATATAATTTCCCACAGTTGACAGTCCATGTCAGAGCAAAAACGAAGCCATGAGGTGTGATGGGTTCTGTCTTCTAAACTTGAAATATCATTATCCATGTTACTGAGGGAGAGGGAGGAATGCAGAGAGTTTACATTCTGCCAGAACATGTTATTGTTAGATATTAGGTATCCAATGGAAAGGAGAAAGGCCACAGTCTTGTTTCTACACCAGAAATGAATAGTTATCTGTAGGAGGAATGTATATGGTGGGGTCAATTTAAGGTTATATTTGAGCCAGAGGCTATGGAATGTAGCTGTGGATTAGTGAGGATTGGGGGCCGAGGTCAGGGCACATTAAGGGATAAGGTACAGTTTTTATTATTTACACTTCAAACATTTCCATCATTCTGCGTATCCAGTTTACAACCCCAAAAAATCACGTATCTTCCTGCCTAGCAATAAATATGTCATGTTTAGAAGGAAGGAGGAGACTTCACCTAAATTGGGGTATATATACTTGTGCTGGTGGGAACATGTCATTGCCTTATGCAGCTGTGTGACCCAGTGGGTGAATAAACTTGGTTTGAGCTTTACTAGTTGTCCGTGAGTTTTTTACTGTTTATTTAGAACCTAACAGTTGGCGCTGCGAGCAGGGTTCATCACGATTTACATTCGAACTACAGAGTCTGAATCAGTGAAACAGAAGCCGGCACCAGAAACAAGGTAGGCACAGTTCCTACACCTGCTAGCACTCATTCTGCCATCTTGGGCAGATGAGAATCGTAGGCTGAACAATTATAGGATATGGACCTAAAAAAGGCTGAGTTTATTTAGTAGGCCCACTGTAAATACTACTGGTAGGACTAGGCACTGTGGGCACTGCGTGCCTAGGAGGGTTTAGCCCTCTAATAGGTTAGACTGGAGCACTGTGGCCACAGCGTGTTCAGGAGGGTTTAGCCCCCTAATAGGTTAGACTGGAGCACTTCGGCCACAGCGTGTTCAGGAGGGTTTAGGCCCCTAATAGTTAGACTGGGGAACTGCGGATACAGCGTGTTCAGGAGGGTTTAGCCCCCTAATGGTTAGACTGGAGCACTTCGGCCACAGCGTGTTCAGGAGGGTTTAGGCCCCTAATAGGTTAGACTGGGGAACTGCGGATACAGCGTGTTCAGGGGGAGAGCCACATTCATGGTTAGAGAAGCAAGAAAATATTTGAAAGTTGTTTGAACATGATTTGTCTGTATTAGCAGTAGCAATAAAGAGAGTTTGGTTTTAGCCTGATTGGTGAGGAGAACCGTGACAGATTGTGTGGAAATAGGAAGACAACTGTGGATAGTTTTGGTAATGTGTGTTGTCAACAACAGTTATATTTGAGGCGTAACACTGGAATAAGACATTAGGTCACCTGTATTCTCCTGTAATAAATTGGCAGAGACTTTAGTTTTGGTTCTAATATAAGGAATCAAGTCCCGTGACCAAATTATTAGGCACCTATACCTTAACTACTCTCCGGGAAGTGGGTATCACTATCTGAAAAATAGTTACAATTGGTGTGTATTAGAGCCGTGGTGGAGGATATCTAAACCCCCTGGAAACCGTCTGGAGAAGCGTGGAATAATAGCTATTGAATTGGCGACCGATGGCTACGATTCTCCTTTAAAAGTGGAGCCAGAAGAAGGAAAGTTTAATAAAGCCATGGATGCGCTAAACCAAGCTGTCACGTGTGTACCATCTCCAGCCTCTAGGTCACCAGGCTACTGATTATTGCGCACACCTGTCACCATCGTCACGCGCATCAGTGCCTAATGACACTCACCTGAACTATATCACCTCCTTGATTACCTGCCCTATTTATGTCACTCCCTTTGGTTCCTTCCCCAGGCGTTATTATTTCTGTTGGTTTCATGTCTGTGTGCTGTTAGTGTTTCTTGTTTTTGTATTATGTTCCTTTTATTTATTAAATATTCACTCCCTGTACTTGCTTCCCGACTCTCAGCGCACATTGTTACACAAGCGCACAAGCAATCTACCAATTCGTCTCGAATATTTGTCAACTTTTTTGGGAAAACTGGATAAAATTGGCCAGCATTTCCCTACTGAGGGAAAATTCCAATCAAATAAACTCAAAAATGCTGTTGTGGTAGACACAATGACATCATTGAGAAATTGCAAGCTCAATATACAAACATTTTCATGTCAGAGTTTTATCAACAGAAGAGTATAATAGATAAAGCTCAAATTAAAGATATGCAGGGTCATCTTGTCCAGGCGACTGACAAGTATGAGGCAACTAATACAACATTTGAAATAGCAGATGGACGGACTCATGAATTATAGGAAAAGAACCAGGACAACTTACGGCTGTCCTCCAGCAGCATCAGAACACCTGTGGGGGGGTATATAGTCTCGCCACTTCCCCACCGTTCACCCCGGGATATCATGTATCCCAGCCTTAACAGGTCGTGTCTCCGCTATATCCCTCTCAAATAGAGGAAAAAGAGCGTTACAGGTTCAGAGAGGCAGCAGAAGGATGTATCACCAGTCCAGACATAGTAGTCCCAGACTGGATCATAGATCGGAGGGATCTTGGAAACCATAGAGAGGTGAGCCCGGTTCTTACTCGTGCAGTTGCGATGACTTATTATCCCGGGATCTCCCAGAGGGAGGGAACCCCATTCTGCCAGATGGCCAATCAATAACATGACTCAACAACACAAATAAATAATCATAACATTTAAAACTATATAAAAATATACAAAAAAATAAGTATCATAAATATCAAAAAGATGTGTTTGATTTGGCACTCGAGCATCAATACATTACCCATCCCCCAACACTGTCAACCAAGAGTCAAGACTAAATCAATTCACCTTGGTGGTGTGCAGACTGGTTTTATATTATTCTTAACCATTTTGCACAAACCAGAAAGAAATGCAACAATATGTCTGTGAAACTAAATATCAACAGTATTAGAATCAACCTACCCCGCCCTCCTCCCCATCTCGTACTTCTGAGTGGGAGATCTTCCCAGGTAGTAGCCTGCCTAGCTCAAACTAGAATCAGGGCACCCACTCCGACAAGGTTAGTTGATCCACAGTCCCACACGGTGACATGATATCATTATTGTGAAGTGCAAATGAGTGATAGAAAACCGATCCCGCAAATGTCACCATTCAAAGAAAAATTGTGCGGGTGCCCCGTGCCGCCCCCGACAAGATGTCGCCCCGGGCGGCTGCCCATGTCGCCTATACCTAAATCCAACACTGGACCCAGCTACTTCTCAGGAACAAATTGAGATATTTGTGACAGCTATTGGAAATATTTTGTTCCGCCCTGACATTAACAAAATTAGTAAATGCACTCAGGGTCAAAATGAGGGGATACGTGAGTACGTTGATAGGATGGAAGACTAATCTGCACTAATCTGGCAACGGCAGATCATTTTAATGAAATAGTGCTTCCTGCTATCCAGGACCTCTATACCAGGCGGTGTCAGAGATAGGCCCTAAGAATTGTCAAAGACACCAGCCACCCTAGTCATAGACTGTTCTCTCTGCCTCCGCACAGGAAGCGGTACCGGAGCGCCAAGTCTAGTTCCAAGAGGCTTCTTGACAGCTTCTATCCCCAAGCCATAAGACTCCTGAACATCTACTCAAATGGCTACCCAGACTGTTTGCATTGCCCCCTACTATGCATTATCTATGCATAGTCACTTTAATAACTCTACCTACATGTACATATTACTTCAATTACCTCGACTAACCGGTGCCCCCGCACATTGACTGTGTACCGGTACCCCCTTTATATAGCCTCGCTATTGTTATTTTACATTTAACATTTAAGTCATTTAGCAGACGCTCTTATCCAGAGCGACTTACAAATTGGAAAGTTCATACATATTCATCCTGGTCCCCCCGTGGGGAATGAACCCACAACCCTGGCGTTGCAAGCGCCATGCTCTACCAACTGAGCCACACGGGACCATTTTACTGCTGCTCTTTAATTATTTGTTACTTGTATTTATTTTTTAAATCATTTTTGTCTTTTTCTTAAAACTGCATTGTTGGTTAAGGGCTCGTAAGTAAGCATTTTACTGTAAGGTCTACACCTGTTGTATTTGGCACGTGACAAATAACATTTGATTTGACACAGGGTTACTAGACTGTTAGTGAGTGCACTGAACAAGCTCATCAGTTGATACATATTTGTATGTGAAGTAGTCTGTAGACCGTCAACCAAGCTCAACTTTATTAGGATGGTCCTAAAGCATATCTGCAGATAGTTAACAGAATGACAATAAATATGCTTGTTGTTACTGATTTGCAGTTGAAACGCTGCTGATAGTGTACATTTGTCGAACATCTGTAGATGGACTACAGACACTTTCTTGTTGACATGTTACTGATAGTCCATCAGTAGGTGCTCTACAAACTCTCCAAATAAAGTGTTATCCATTTTCTTCTGGCAGCAGACTGACTCCTCCTGAGATCTAATCTAGAAGCAATATGGGAAGCATAAAAGTGGTGTCACTGCTGCATTCTGCAGGGCAGCCCTGCAATATCCAGCTTCTATCATTTCCAGGAGACTGATTAAATGACTGGGAGCCATAGCCACACATGTCAATCATACGCCCTGCGGTATAGTGCATTTCAGCCCTAATATTGCATGTCAAGAGTGCTCAATCCAATTGGTTTATATTATGTTCATGGACACTGTAATGATACCAAACCTGTCTATCAAGAAGCAGTGAGTTATGGGAGCCACGCAATGCTAGGCCTCTATTTCATCACTTGCATCTGTGGTAGAAAAGGTTTTGTGAGTGCATTCTCAGTGTGACAGCAGGGAGTTGGATAGTGGGTTTGAAAGCCCTAAGACAGTGTGGATGAGAACCCAGTTAAATATGACTTTGGACTTTGATTTATTTGTTTGATACTTGCCTTATATTTTAGTATTTTTTTGTATTTATTAGGATCCAATTAGCTGCTGCAGAGGCAGCGACTACTCTTCCTGCGGTCCAAACAGGAAACAACACAACAAATAAAATACGTAATTTGCATAAACATACATACATAGCACAACATTTACATTACAATTTAGCCATTCAGCAGACGCTCCCATCCAGAGCGACCCACAGACCCACAGTGCATTCATCTTAAGAAGCCAGGCGAGACGACCACATTCGTATCCCAACCACGTATCACATATATAATACAATGCAAAATAAAATACAATATGCGTAAACATTTATTTGTGTCTCTTTACTGTCCCCATCGTAAGGTGTTCTTTATCTGGTTTTTGAATCTTTTATTACTAGCTTGAGTTACCTGAGGTGGCAGAGTTCCATGTAGTCATGGCTCTATTTAATACTGTGTGTTTCCCAGCCTCTGTTCTGGAGCTGGGGACTGTATCACACCTGTCATGTGGGGTACTCATGAATGTCCAAACTGTGTGCCAACTGCTTGAACAGACAGTTCGGTACCTTCAACACCAAACATAAAGACCATTTGGTGATGCAGTCAATTTCTCCTCAACTTTATACCAGGAGAGATTGACATGAATGTCACTGACATTCACCCTCCGTGTACATCTAAGTAGAACACGTGCAGCTCTGTTTTGGACCAACTGCAATTTGGCTATGTCCTTCTTTGCCGCACATGACCACCCAACTGGCCAGTAGTCCAGGTGCGACAAAACTAGGGCCTGAAGTAGGCTCATGTTGCATTGGCATCACAACAGCATATTATATAGCCACTTGTCTGTAACTGTACGACGTAAACCAGTTTCTCAACTCCAGTCCTCACATACTCCCATGGTTGCACATTTCTGTTCTAGCCCAGCATAAGCACAACAGATTCACTTATCAACTAGACATCAAGTCCTTGATTAGTTGAATCAGTTGTACATGTGATGGGCTAGAACTAGCACCGTGAGGACCACAGTTCAGAAACACTATTGGAAACTGAAACAGTATGAGAACAATGTGATCTCTACTGAAGTAGAACAGTAGGCAACCAAACTCAACTGACGTCCTCAGAAGGCCGCAATCACATTTACATTTGAACTGTATGTTCAATATATAATAAAATGTATTTTGACATACTGTACGTTCACAGCAGTACCACTTGCCAATGAATTAGCATGACCTGTTTTATGTGTGGCTCACCATGCAGCCTGTGACTTGGCTGTGTTGATGGTAAATCTGAGGCCTCTCTGTTCCCAGGTTTTTTATGAGGCCAGTTGGTCTGCTTCACGCTCACAGCGCATGGCCCCTTAATCATGTAGCCTACGACTCAGCCTGTCTGGCATCCTGGCTGCTATAGCACCATAGCTCTTAGTGGGAATCTCTCTCTCTCTCTCCACCTTATACAATGTTTCAATTCCTCTCACCATCTGCTTTCTGGGGGCCGGGTCAGAAATACATTACCGGAGCTGCCAAGCCTAGTGTTTGCTTTCCTCTGTGGTAAAGATCAGGAAACAAGAGCGAGAGACGCCTACTGGATTAGACCACTGTGCAACTCTCTACAGGGTCCACGTTGCACTGATGTATATTTTCAATTGATCAAAAAATACACGCTCGAGTTGGGGAAAGGTAGTGTATTTTGTTTTGGGGAGGGTTTACTTACCTAGCTGTTTGAAAATGTCTTGCTTTCCTCAGCCAGGAGTCTTTGAAATGAGCTTCCGTAGCTTAGCTTTCTCTCTTGTGCTTCTAGACTGAGGATAAGGAAGGGAAAACCTAGTCATTTGCATAACTGAACACCTGTCTCTTATACACATCTAGATGTGTATAAGAGACAGGAATATCTTCAACTGAAATGTGTCTTCCGCATTTAACCCAACCCCTCTGAATCAGAGAGGTGCGGGGGTGGCTGCCTTAATCAACATCTTCAGCAACCAGGGAGCAGTTGATGTTTGGGGTTGACTGTCTTGCTCAAGGGCAGAACAGCAGATTTTTCCACCTTACCAGCGCAGGGATTTAAACCAACGACCTTTCGATTACTGGCCCAACACTCTTAACCGCTAGGCTACCCGGATAGTCTCCCAAACACAGGCCCTGACCCTGTTCTCTAATCATAACACCAGGCTTTGTTCCCATAGGAACCTGATCACCAACAGTAACTCTACCTATAATCTTGTGAAACTTTTTCACTGGTTCAGGACTTCACATTTACTCAACTCAGGCGACATGCATTGGGGCCCTGACTGCCAGCCAGCCACACTCACGTTGCTACTGCTGCTCAGTGCTCATAAGTAACACGTTTTTCAAAACTGGTTGGAGTTGCAGAAAATGAACATACCTTACATGTAGCTAGATTTCCTAGAAAGATTCAAAACATTCTCAACTTGTCTTGCCTTTAGCGATTTCATAATGGGTAATTAGCCTTGTGTGTAACAAAGTCATTTAAAAATCCTTCTCTCTCTCTCCGACTCTTTACAACATAACTTCAGGTTATTGCCTGGAGCTTAGAGCCCATACCTCATTGACAAGTATGAACTGTGCTCAGAAGAAAAATGCCTGGAGTGGATTCCTCACCCAGTAGCCACATTTCTTTCAATGTACTGATGATTATATACAGTACAAAGCATTTTGAATGCATTGGGTAAGGAGTTTTTCCTGACCACGTGACCTGACCAATAAAGAACTCCTTGCCCTATGTATAGAATACATATTCAATGTTTTTGATGATCTCCCTCTCTACATCTATACCACCACAATGACAGCCTTAACCTATAGTGCCTTTGGAAAGTATTCAGACCCCTTGACGTTTTCCACATTTTGTTACCTTACAGCCTTATTCTAAAATGTATTAAATCGTTTTTTTCTTCATCAATGTACACACAATATCCCATACTGACAAAGATAAATTGTTGCTAATTTATATTTAAAAAAACCCTGAAATATCACATTTACATAAGTATTCAGACCCTTTACTCAGTACTTTGTTGAAGCACCTTTGGCAGCAATTACGGCATGGAGTCTTCTTAGGTATGACGCTACAAGCTTGCCACACCTGTATTTGCAGAGTTTCTCCCATTCTTCTCTGCAGATCCTCTCAAGCTCTGTCAGGTTGGATGGGGATTGTTGCTGCACAGCTATTTTCAGGTCTCTCCAGAGATGTTCAATCGGGTTCAAGTTCGGGCTCTGGCTGGGCCACTCTAGGACATTCAGAGACTTGTCCTGAAGCCACTCCTGTGTTGTCTTGGCTGTGTGCTTAGGGTCGTTGTCCTGTTGGAAGGTGAACCTTCACCCCAGTCTGAGGTCCTGAGCGCTCTGGAGTAGGTTTTCATCAAGAATCACTCTGTACTTTGCCTCGATCCTGACAAGTCTCCCAGTCCCTGCCACTGAAAAACATCACCACAGTATGATGCTTTCAGCACCATGCTTCACCGTAGTGATGGTGCCCCGTTTCCTCCAGACGTGACACTTGGCATTCAGGCCAAAGAGTTCAATCTTGGTTTCATCAGACAAGAGAATCTTGTTTCTCATGGTCTGAGTCTTTAAGTGTCTTTTGGCAAACTCCAAGCGGACTGTAATGTGCCTTTGGCCTGACGGAATCAACTCAGCAGTAAATCTACCATAAAGGCCTGATTGGTGGAGTGCTGCGGAGATGGTTGTCCTTCCGGAAGGTTCTCCCATCACCACAGAGAAACTCTGGAGCTCTGTCAGAGTGACCATCAGGTTCTTGGTCACCTCCATGACCAAGGCCCTTCTCCCCCGATTGCTCAGTTTGGCCGGGCGGCCATCTCAAGGAATAGTCTTGGTGGTTCCAAACATCTTTCATTTAAGAATGATGGAGGCCACTGTGTTCTTGGGGACCTTCAATGCTGCAGAAATGTTTTGGTACCCTTCCCCAGATCTGTGCCTCGACACAATCCTGTCTCGGAGCTCTACGGACAATTCCTTCGACCTCATGGCTTGGTTTTTGCTCTGACATGCACTGTCAACCTTCCCACAGTTGAGACAGGTGTGTGCCTTTCCAAATCATGTCCAATTAATAGAATTTACCACAAGTTGTAGAAACATCAAGGATGATCAATGGAAACAGGATGCACCTAAGCTCAATTTTTCGATTCTAATAGCAAAGGGTCTGAATACTTATCTAAATAAGTTATTTTAGTTATTATTTTCTAAAAACCTGTTTTCGGGTTGTCATTATCCATTTTAGAATAAGGCTGTAACGTAACAAAATATGGAAATTGTCAAGGGGTCTGAATACTTTTCGAAGGCACTGTATATCACCAATATCAATGGCAACTGGCATTCCAATGCTGTCTTTCTCTGTAGGGGAAGACTCATGACAGTATCTTTTTAACTTGTACTGTAATTTAATTGTTCCTAGAAACAACATTCCTTGAATCTCTTCATGTATGAAAGTACGATATGGTATATAACTTTGACATTTGATGTATCTTTTGTTAATGGCCACTGTTTGTTTAACACCTGGGATATGTTATAAATAAATACTTACAAAAGCATCACAGGTGTCTGACCTGAAACGGCGCGGATCCACATGATATGTAAATACCCAATTGTTCGGGCGCCAAAATGAGAGATGTACTAGACAGATTTATATCAGTTGTGCAAGTTGCCCCAATATGCAATTAAAGTGAGCTATGGAGCCCTTCAGCCTTCTTCAGAGGAGGCCTCCACCGGTTCATAAAACACTTGATATCGTTCGGCTTTTAACTGGAAGGAAGAGAAAAGACAATGTCTGAAACAGGGCATAAATAACAAGCATAGCATCCATCAGGCAGGTTTGAAAAATAGTCTCTGGTTTCAAGGAGATACTGTATCCCCTCTTTCACCTCGACCCCCTCCCACTCCTCTTCTTTCATCTCAAGTCCCCTCCCACCCCTTTTTTTTAATCTCGATATTATCCTCTATCCCCACAGAGGTAACCAAACACAACACTCCCCCATCTCCAGTGTCAGTTTCCTCACCTGATATTAAAGCTTACAAGAAACCATTCAGATAAACACCATGATAAATGAGAGCTCGGCATACAAAAATAACCTGACCTATAACTAGTGTGGGAAGTTTAGTACCGGAATTGTTGTGAGGGGAAACTGAGCACTGTGCTGGCCTTGCATTGCGGTAATTCCAGCAATGGAAACCAGTAAGAACTATGTGAGGGGTGCCCCCATCCCCCAGGACAAAGGCCAATTACTTTCTGGGACTGTGTGGCAGCCATCTTGTAAGTTGTACAAGACTGTACTAGACTCCTTCTATAAGTATCACTTCTTCTATAAGTAACATTCTGTGAAGTGAAGCACATAGAAAGTATACTAAATGTTGATGACCCACGAATTTGGACTATTGTGAGCTGATTCTTATATATGTGATTCGTATGTGTGCCAACTATATTAAATTAGCATCTCCTAGTCAACCTTGGCTAAAACTGTGGGCTACTGCTTTAATGTGTTTTTCAGGTTTTGTAATCAGTCAATAATAACAGTATTTTGCTAATACGACGTGAAGTCCCATCACGTGATTGTTTTAGTCTGTGGGGATTAAAATATCTTCTTTCAGTTACTGTATCTCAGTGAATAGGCCACACAGTTAGTCAGGGCAAAATGGGTTATGTAGCATAGGTCAGGACATGCCCATGTAGTTTGTCAAATATGACCATAATTATATGTTTCTGTTGCTGTGTTTTGGTATTTGATTAGGATCCCCATTAGCTGTTGCAAAAGCAGCAGCTACTCTTCCTGGGGTCCACACAAAACATGAAACCTAATACAAAATGACATAATACAGAACATCAATAGACAAGAACAGCTCAAGGACAGAACTACATATATATATTTTTAAAGGCACACGTAGCCTACATATCAATGCATACACAAACTATCTAGGTCAAATAGAGGAAAGCCATTGTGCCGGGAGATATTGCTTTATCTGTTTTTTGAAACCAGGTTTGTTGTTTATTTGAGCAATATGAGATGGAAGGAAGTTCCATGCATTAAGGGCTCTATATAATACTGTATGTCTTCTTGAATTTGTTCTAGATTTAGGAACTGTGAAAAGACCCCTGGTGGCATGTCTGGTTGGATAAGTGTCTGTGTCAGAGATGTGTGTAAATTGACTATGCAAACAATTTGGGATTTTCAAGACATTAATGTTTCTAAGAAGTGATGCAGTCAGTCTCTCCTCAACTCTTAGCCAAGAGAGACTGGCATGCATAGTATTTATATCAGCCCTCTGATTACAATGAAGAGCAGATCGTGCCGCTCTGTTCTGGGCCAGCTGCAGCTTAACTAGGTCTTTCCTTGCAGCACTGGACCCCACGACTGGACAATAATCAAGATTAGACAAAACTAAAGCCTGCAGAATTTATTTTTGAAGTGTGGTGTCAAAAAAGCAGAGCATCTGCATCTGCAGTCTCGAGGTTCTGCTCACCTGAGGTAGAGTATCTAATGATAAGCTGTAGACTACACTATTTACCAAGAGAGTTTATTTTTTGAAGCTGTCTATATATCACCGCAGACCGATGCAGACACTAAAACCTCACTCAATGAGCTGTATACGGCCATAAGTGAACAGGAAAATGTTTATCCAGAGGCGGCGCTTCTAGTGGCCGGGGACTATAATGCAGGGAAACTCAAATCAGTTTAACCTCATTTCTATCAGCATGTTAAATGTGCAACCAGAGGGAAAAAAACTCTAGACCTCCTTTACTCCACTAACAGAGGTGCGTACAAAGCTCTCCCTCCACCTCCATTTGGTAAATCTGACCATAATTCTATCCTCCTGATTCCTGCTTACAACCTCAAACTAAAGCAGGAAGCACCAGTGACTCGGTCAATAAGAAAGTGGTCAGATGAAGTGGATGCTAAGCTACACGACTGTTTTGCTAGCACAGACTGGAATATGTTCCGGGATTCATCTGATGGCATTGAGAAGTACACCACATAAGTCACTGGCTTTATCGATAAGTGCATCGATGACGTCGTCCCCACAGTGACCGTACATACATACCCCAACCAGAAGCCATGGATTACAAGCAACATCCGCACTGAGTTAAAGGCTAGAGCTGCCGCTTTCAAGGAGCTGGACTCTAACCCGGAAGCTTATAAGAAATCCCGCTATAGTCTTCGACGAACCATCGAACAGGCAAAGCATCAATACAGGACAAAGATTGAATCATACTACATCGGCTCCAATGCTCGTCGGATGTGGCAGGGCTTGCAAACTATTAAAGACTACAAAGGGAAGCACAGCCACGAGCTGCCCAGTGACACCAACCTACCAGACGATCTAAATTACTTCTATGCTCGCTTCGAGATAAGTAACACCGAAACATGCATGAGAACACCAGCTGTTCCGGACGACTGTGTGATCACGCTCTCCGTAGCTGATGTGAGTAAGACCTTTAAACAGGTCAACAATCACAAGGCCGCAGGGCCAGACAGATTACCAGGACGTGTACTCAGAGCATGCGCTGACCAACTGGAAAGTGTCTTCACTGACATTTTCAACCTGTCCCTGACTGAGTCTGTAATACCAACATGTTTCAAGCAGACCACCATAGTCCCTGTGCCCAAGAACACTAAGGTAACCTGCCTAAATGACTATGACCTATAGCACTCACATCTGTAGCCATAAAGTATTTTTAAAGGCTGGTCATGGCTCACATCAACAGTATTATTCCAGAAACCCTAGACCAACTCCAATTTGCATACCGCCCCAACAGATCCACAGATGATAATCTCTATTGCACTCCACACTGCCCTTTTCCACCTGAACAAAATGAACACCTACATGAGAATGCTATTTATTGACTACAGGTCAGCGTTCAACACCATAGTGCCCTCAAAGCTCATCACTAAGCTAYGGACCCTGGGACTAAACACTTCTCTCTGCAACTGGATCCTGGACTTCCTGACGGGCCACCCCAGGTGGTAAGGGTAGGGAACAACACATCCACCACGCTGATCCTCAACACGGCGGCCCCTCAGGGGTGCGCGCTCAGAGTCCTCCTGTTCACTCATGACTGCATGGCCAAGCACGAATCCAACACCATCATCAAGTTTGCCGATGACACAACAGTGGTAGGCCTGATCATCAACAACAATGAGACAGCCTATAGGGAGGAGGTCAGAGACCTGGTTGTGTGGTGCCAAGACAACAGCCTCTCCCTCAACGTGATCAAGACAAAGGAGATGACTGTGGACTACAGGAAAAGGAGGTCCGAGCACACCCCCATTCTCAACGAAGGGGCTGCAGTGGAACAGGTTGAGAGCTTCAAGTTCCTTGGTGTCCACATCACCAACAAACTATCATGGTCCAAACACACTAAGACAGTCGTGAAGAGGTTACGACAAAGTCTATTCCCCCTCAGGAAAGATTTGGCATGGGTCCTCAGATCTTTAAAAGGTTCTACAGCTGCACCATCGAGAGCTTCCTGACTGGTTGCATCACTGCCTGGTATGGCAACTGCTCGGCCTCTGACCACAAGACACTACAGAGGGTAGTGCGTACAGCCCAGTACATCACTGGGGCCAAGCTTCCTGCCATCCAAAATAAAAATTGTCAGAATCCAGCCACCCTAGTCATAGACTGTCCACTCTGATATCGCAAGGCAAGCGGTATCGGAGTGCCAAGTCGAGCTCCAAAAGGCTTCTTAACAGCTTCTTCCCCCAATCCATAAGACTCCTGAACAGCTAACCAAAGGGCTACACAGACCCCTCTTAACTTCTTAAAGCATTGTTGGTGAAGGGCTTGTAAGTAAGCATTTCACTGTAAGGTCTACACCTGTTGTATTCAGAGAATGTGACAAATGCAATTTGATTTGATCTCTGTATTACGTCCAGACCTCTCCCCATCTTTACAACCATTGAATCTAGGTAACGCCAAGTAATTTAGTCTCCTCAACTTGTTCAACAGCCACACCATTCATTACCAGATCCATCTTAGGTCTAGAACTTAGGGAATGATTTGTACCAAATACAATGCTCTTAGTTTTAGAGATGTTTAGGACCAGTTTATTACTGGCCACCCATTCCAAAACAGGCTGCAACTCTGTTAACCGTTTCAGTGACTTCATTAGCTGTGGTTGCTGATGCGTATATGGTTGAATCATCAGCATAAATGGACATACATGCTGTGTTTAAAGCCAGTGGCAGGTCATTGGTAATTATAGAAAAGAGTGGAGGGCCTAGAGAGCTGCCCTGCGGTACACCCCACTTTACATGTTTGACATTAGAGAAGCTTCCATTAAAGAAAACCCTTTGAGTTCTATGAGATAGATAGCTCTAAATCCACGATATGGAGGTGGTTGAAAAGCCATAACACATACGTTGTTTTAACAACAGGTTGGGGCGGCAAGTAGCCTAGCGGTTAGAGCATTGGGCCAGTAACCGAAAGGTTACTAGATTGAATCCCTGAACTGACACGGTAAAAATGTGTCATTCTGCCCCTGAACAAGGCAGTTAACCCACTGTTCCTCGTCTGTCATTGTAAATAAGAATTTGTTCTTAACTGACTTGCCTAGTTAAATAAAGGTTAAATAAAAAATACATAAAAAAATTGTTAATAATATCAAAGGCTGCACTGAAATCTAACAGTACAGCTCCCACAATCTTCTTCTTATAAAAAATGTTCAACCAATCATCAGTAATTTGTGTCAGTGCAGTACTTGTTGAGTGCCCTTCTCCATAAGCATGCTGAAAGTCTGTTAATTTGTTTACAGAGAAATAGCATTGTTTTTGGCCAAACACAATTTTTTCCAAAAGTTTGCTAAGAGCTGGCAGCAATCTTATAGGTTTGCTGTTAGAACCAGTAAAGGCCCCTTTACCACTCTTGGGTAGCGAAATTACTTTGGCTTCTCTCCAGGCCTGAGGACTTTTCTCTAGGCTCAGATTAAAAATATGACAGATAGGAGTGGCTATAGAGTCAGCTACCATCCTCAGTAGCTTTCCATCTAAGTTGTCAATGCCAGGAGGTTTGTCATTATTGATCGATAACAATAATTTCCCCACCTCTCCCACACTAACTTTGCAAAATTGAAACTTGCAATGCTTTTCTTTCATAGTTTATTTATGCATGAATACAATTGCTCTCTGTTCGTTGTTGACATTTCCTGCCTAAGTTTGCACACTTTGGCAATGAAATAATCATTAAAATAATTGGCAACATCAAATGGTTTTGTGATAAATAAGCCATTTGATCCAATGAAAAATGGAGTTGAATTTGTCTTTCTGCGCATAAGTACTCCAAAACAATTTCCCATCATTTTTTATATCATATACAACTTTTCAGGGAAGTCAGGAACCAATACACGCAGTCAGTTAGGAAAGCAAAGGCTAGCTTTTTCAAACAGAAATTTGCATCCTGTAGCTCTAACTCCAAAAAGTTTTGGGACACTGTAAAACCCATGGAGAATAAGAGCACCTCCTCCCAGCTGCCCACTGCACTGAGGCTAGGAAACACTGTCACCACCAATAAATCCTCGATAATCGAGAATTTCAATAAGCATTTCTCTACGGCTATCCATGCTATCCTCCTGGCTACCCCAACCACGGCCAACAGCTCCGCACCCCCTGCAGCTACTTGTCCTGCAGCAAATTGCCCAAACCTCCCCAGCTTCTCCTTCACCCAAATCAAGAGAGCAGATGTTCTGAAAGAGCTGSAAAACCTGGACCCATACAAATCAGCTGGGCTAGACAATCTGGACCCTCTCTTTCTAAAATGATCTTCCGCCATTGTTGCAACCCTTATTACCAGTCTGTTCAACCTCTCCTTCGTATCATCTGAGATCCCCAAGGATTGGAAAGCTGCCGCGGTCATCCCCCTCTTCAAAGAGAGTTGAGACTGGGACGGAGGTTCACCTTCCAGCAGGACAATGACCCTAAGCATACTGCTAAAGCAACACTTGAATGGTTTAAGGGGAAACATTTAAATGTCTTGGAATGGCCTAGTCAAAGCCCAGACCTCAATCCAATTGAGAATCTATGGTGTGACTTAAAGATTGCTGTACACCAGCTGAACCCATCCAACTTGAAGGAGCTGGAACAGTTTTGCCTTAAAGAATGGGCAAATATTCCAGTGGCTAGATGTGCCAAGCTAATATAGACATACCCAAAGAGACTTGCAGCTGTAATTGCTGCAAAAGGTGGCTCTACAAAGTATTCACTTTGGGGGGTGAATAGTTATGCATGCTCAAGTTTTCAGTTTTTTTGTCTTATCTCTTGTTTGTTTCACAATTTTTTTTATTTTGGATCTTCAATGTGGTAGGCAGGTTGTGTAATTCAAATGATGCAAACCCCCCAAAAAACAATTTTAATTCCAGGTTGTAAGGCAACAAAATAGGAAAAATGCCAAGGGGTGAATACTTTCGCAAGCCACTGTACATTGTTTATATTCAGTCATATTCCCAGACCTCTTTCCATGGTTAAATGCGGTGGATCGCTCTTTCAGATTTGCACGAATGCCGCCATCCATCCACGGTTTCTGGTTAGGGTAGGTTTTTAATAATAGTCAGTGGGTACAACTTCTCCAATGCACTTCTTTATAAACGCACTCACCGAGTCAGCGTATAGGTCGATGTTGTTCTCTGACGCTGACTGGAACATATTCCAGTCCGCGTGATCAAAACAAGCGTGGCCTGAAGCGTGGCTTCCGATTGGTCGGACCAGCGTTGAATGGTTCTCGTCACTGATGCATCCTGTTTGAGCTTCTGCCTATAAGATGGTGGAGCAAGATGGCGTCGTGGTCAGATTTGCCGAAGGGAGGGTGGGGGAGGGCTTTGTATGCATCGCGGAAGTTAGAGTAGCAGTGGTTGAGGGTATTGCCCCTGTGCGTAGCGCAATCAATATGCTGGTAGAATTTAGGTAGCCTTGTTCTCAAATTTGCTTTGTTAAAATCCCCAGCTACAATAAATGCACCCTCAGGATATATGGTTTCCAGTTTGCATATAGTCCAGTGAAGTTTCTTGATGGTCATCTTGGTGTCTGCTTGAGGGGGAATGCCGAGGGGGAATGCCGAGAATTCTCTTGGTAGGTAAAATGGCCAGCATTTGATTGTAAGGAATTCTAGGTTGGATGAGCAGAAGGACTTGAGTTCCTGTATGTTGTTATGATTACACCATGAGTCGTTAATCATGAAGCATACACCTCCGCCCTTCCTCTTTCCAGAGAGGTGTTTATCTCTGTCGGCACGATGCATAAAGAAGCCCGGTGGCTGAACCGATTCCGACAACATATCCAGAGAGAACCATGTTTCTGTGAAACGGAGAATGTAACAATCTCTGATGTCTCTCTGGAAGGCAACTCTTGCTCGAATTTCGTCTACCTTGTTGTCAAGAGACTGGACATTGGCTAGTAGTATACTCGGGAGCGGTGGGCGATGTGCACGTCTACGGAGCCTGATCAGGTGTCTGCTTCATCTGCCCCTTCTGCTTCGCCGTTGTTTTAGGTCGACTACTGGAATTAGATCCATTGTCCTGGGTGGTGGTCCAAACAGAGGATCCGCATCTGGAAAGTTGTATTCCTGGTCGTGATGTTTGTAAATTGACGTTGCTCTTATATCCAATAGTTCTTCCCGGCTGTATGTAATAAGACTTAAGATTTCCTGGGGTAACATTGTAAGAAATAATACATTAAAAAACAAATACTGAATAGTTTCCTCAGGACTCAAAGCGAGGCGACCATCTCTGTCGACGCCATCACAGAAGTAATTTAAAAAAATTGTCACACCCTGATCTGTTTCACCTGTCTTTGTCATTGTCTCCATCCCCTCCAGGTGTCGCCCATCTTCTCCATTATCCCCTGTGTATTTATACCTGTGTTCTCTGTTTGTCTGTTGCCAGTTCATTTTGTTTCGTCAAGCCTAACAGCGTTTTTACCTCGACTCCTGTCTCTCGATTTTTCATGTTTCCTAGTTTTCCTGATGTTGACTATTCTGCCTGCCCTGACCCTGAGCCTGCCTGCCTGCCGTCCTGTACCTTTGCCCCACCTATCTGGATTACTGACTTTTGTCTGCCCTGGACCTGCTTTTTGCCTGCCTCTGTTCAATTAAAAAACTGTTGTTACTTTGACGTTGTCTGCATCTGGGTCTTACCTGAAACGTGATAAATGTGCAGTAAGTAAGCCAGTCAGATGTGCAGCCAGACTTATTAGCCACTCCTTTTGCCCCATCTCTTTCAACCATACAGTTTTTCAAATCCTCATCAATCCATGGATCCTTAACAGTTCTAACAGTCAGTTTCTTACAGGTGCATGTTTATCAATAATTCATACATTCATGAAGTGCAGCATCTGGATGCTCCTAATTAATCACATCAGAACAACAAATATTTGTATGTGGAAAGCTTCTATAATGTTTAATATAGTTATGTCATCTTCAACATAATCATTCATGGAGAAAAAGCCATCCAGATGTTTCAGGAACAGGATTCTGAACAGATTTCACAATGTTTACTGAATCGACCAATACACTTTCAGGACAAACACATTTGTTGGTATACAGACTGTTCATTCTCTCTAGTGTACTTACCACTAGTTTCCCTCAGGCAGGTTCATACTATCAAACTTACCTATACAGAGAAGCATTGAACAGATTGTGGTACATAGTATCTTAATCTGTCTATTTCAAATATAAATCAGTTCAAATCATGATCTGCATAACCAAGTGTAAGTGTGAGCCTGCCTAAGTAGTGCCTGCCTTAAGCACACTCTTCAATACACTAGAAAGGAATGTGTATGAACAATATCTGTGTATAAACAATGTTGTCTGTCTTCACTTAATGATTTTGGCAGGACACTAGTAAGGGCAAATAGTCAGTGTCTCTGCATAAAGCTCGCTAGAGGGGTTAAATGCTGTGGACTGATCCACAGTCTCAGTGACACAGAGGCATGAGACTCTACCAGGAAATAAAATTTTCAGCCAGAACTTCTAGCCCTCTGTATGTAATTCAAATCGGCAGTTTGTTCACCTCCCTGTGTGTTGCTGACGAAGTTAGAACGGAGGTGAGAAATAGCTGGGCTGGATCTTTGGCTCGGGGTCTAGCAGAACAGTGCAGTATATGTACTTACCCTCCCTCCCTTCTCTCTGGCTGTGTCTGACAAAGTGACTAGCTGTCAAATCTTTGCTCCTCCATCCTTGTGTCACGTCCTGACCATAGAGAGTCCTTATTTTCTAAGGTAGAGTAGGTCAGGGCGTGACTGGGGGGTTAGTCTAGTTCATTATTTCTATGTGGGGTTCTAGGTTTGTTTTTATATGTTGGTGATTGTGTATGATTCCCAATTAGAGGCAGCTGGTAATCGTTGTCTCTAATTGGGGATCATATTTAGGTAGCTTTTTTTCACCTGTGTTTATGGGATATTGTTTTTGAGTTAGTGCATGTAGAATCTTTGTAGTCACGGTTCGTTGTTTGTTTCTTTATTTGTTTTGTTCTAAGTTTTCACATTAATAAATTATGTGGAAACCATATCGCGCTGCAGCTTGGTCCGACATTTCTTACAACGAACGTGACAGAATATCCCATCAAACCAGGACCAAGCAGCGTGTTCACCAGGTGAAGGAATTCTGAACATTGGAAGGAGATAATGGAGGACAGCGATGACGACAGGGTTCGCAGCTACAGAAAGCCCAAGGACAACCCCAAGTTTTTGTTTTGGGGGGGGGACATGGAGCTGGCGACTGAGCAGAGGGAAGAGCCAGAGACTGTCAGGGAGGCAATGGCGAAATTGAAAGAGAGTGAGATGAGAGAGATGTTGTGCAAGTGTGTTCTGCTCGACATCCGACCAGAGGATCCGGTTAGCAGTCTGGTGCAACCTGTGCCGGTTCCACGCTTCTGGCCTCAAGTGCGCATCTCCAGTCCGGTACGTCATGTGTCTCCTCCTCGCACTCTCCCTGAAGTGCGTGTCCCCAGTCCGGTACGTCCTGTGCCTGCTCCTCGCACTCTCCTTCAAGTGCGCCTCCACAGTCCGGTACGTCCTGTGTGCCTGCTCTTCGCGCTCACCCTGAGGTGCGTGTCACCAGCCCGGTACCACCAGTGCCGGCCCCACGCACCAGGCTTCCTGCGATGATCCCCAGCCCAGAGCTTCCGGCGACAGTTCCCAGTCTAGAGCTTCGGTCGACGGTTCCCAGTCCAGAGCTTCCGGCGACAGTTCCACAGTCCAGAGCTTCCGGCGACAGTTCCACAGTCCGGAACTTCTGGCGACAGTTCCACAGTCCGGAACCTCCGACGACGGTCCACAGTCCGGAACCTCCAACGACGGTCCACAGTCAGGAACCTCCAACGACGGTCCACAGTCCGGAACCTCCAACGACGGTCCACAGTCCGGAACCTCCAACGACGGTCCACGGTCCGGAACCTCCTGAGAAGGTCCACGATCCGGAACCTCCTGAGACTGTCCACGCTGTCCAGTCCAGCTCCATGGCCGGAGCCTTCCCCTGCGCCGATGCCCAGTCTAAGCACGGCGTCCAGCTCCAAGGCCAGAGTCTTCTTCTGCGTTTGTGCCCAGTCCATGCACAGCGTCCAGTCCAGCTCCATGGCCGGAGCCTTCTCCTGCGCCGGTGCTCAGTCCAGATCTGGTGTCCAGTCCCACTCCATGGCAGGAGCTTTCCTTGACACCGAGGTCCAGTCTAGGCACAGTGTTCAGCCCGGGTCCATGGCTGGATCCACGAGCTGAGCGGGTTCTTCATCCCGCACCAGAGCCGCCTCCGATGCTGGCGGATCCGCGGGATGAGAGGGTTCTTCGTCCTGCACCAGAGCCGCCACCGACACTAGACACCCCCCCTAACCCTCCCTTTTGGTTTCAGGTTTTGTGGCCGGAGTCCGCACCTTTGGGGGGGGGGGGGGTGTTACTGTCACGTCCTGACCATTTTCTATGGTAGAGTAGGTCAGGGTGTGACTAGGGGGTTAGTCTAGTTTATTATTTATATGTGTGGTTCTAGGTTTGTTTTTATATGTTGGTGATTGTGTATGATTCCCAATTAGAGGCAGCTGGTAATCGTTGTCTCTAGTTGGGGATCATATTTAAGTAGCTGTTTTTCCCACCTGTGTTTATGGGATATTGTTTTGAGTTAGTGCACGTAGCATCTCGGTAGTCACGGTTCGTTGTTTGTTTCTTTATTTGTTTTGTTCTAAGTTTTCACTTTAATAAATTATGTGGAAACCATATCGCGCTGCATTTTGGGCCGACATTTATTACAACGAACGTGACACCTTGTTTCCTGAATTCTTCTCAAAGCACATTGGAGGAGAGGATCCAAGGTCCATCCCTCGGACCTCCTCCAATGAGCTTTTGTGTGGAATTTAGGAAACGAGCGGAAACACTGTGTGTCATGTCAGGCCATTCAAGCTAAGCCACTTATTAGCTATGCAGATCAGGTTAGAGGTAAAGTAGTCTCGTGCTGCCATATCGCCAAAATCACGTTGTTCCCACGCCTCCCTTGGAGTAGGGAAGCCTGGTTCGCAACGAGGCTATAGGCGAGGTTATCTAACATAGCAGGTGTAAAAGAAACGCCTGAGCGGGGTCACAGAAACCGGAAGCATCTGGGTTTCCGGCTTTGCCTTCCTCTCTGCTTTTCCCCTAAAACACCAGATGCTTCCATTTCTTTTCGACACCGCTGAGGGTGGAGGTATATACATATGTGTGCGTTTTACCTGGCAGTAGCTTTGGGTCTGGGATGTCTGTGAAAAGACTGCTTAGATGTCATTTAAAGACGGGGTGAAACGAGGACAGGCTCTTTGCTCTCAAAGACATCAAAACTATGAAATAACACATAAGGAGTCATGTAGTAACCAAAAAAGTGTTAAACAAATCAAAATATTGTTTCTTTGTATAACGATGTACGTTGAGAGTCGGGAAGCAAGTTCAGGGAGTGAGTGTTTTTAATAAATAAACGTAACATAAAACGAAACACGAACAACGCACAGACTTAACACTGGAACAGAAACAATAATGTCTGGGGAAGGAACCAAAGGGTGTGACATATATAGGGAAGGTGATCAGGAAGGTGATGGAGTCCAGGTGAGTCTGATGACACAGAGGTGGGCGTAACGAAGGTGACAGGTGTGTGCCATAATGAGGCATGGTGGCCTGATGACCTAGAGGCCAGAGAGGGAGCACACGTGACACTTTGAGATTCTTCAAAGTAGCCACCCTTTGCCTTGATGACATCTTTGCACACTCTTGGCATTCTCTCAACCAACTTCATGAGGTAGTCACCTGGAATGCATTTCAATTAACAGGTGTGTCCTGTTAAAAGTTAATGTGTGGAATTTCTTTCCTTCTTAATGCATTTGAGCCAATCAGTTGTGTTGTGACAAGGTAGAGGTGGTATACAGAAGATAGCCCTATTTGGTAAAAGACCAAGTCCATATGGCAAGAACAGCTCAAATGAGCAAAGAGAAACAACAGTCCATCATTACTTTAAGACATGAAGGTCAGTCAATCCGGAAAATGTCAAGAACTTTGAAAGTTTCTTCAAGTGCAGTCACAAAAACCATCAAGCGCTATGATAAAACTGTGTCTCCAGAGGACCGCCACAGGAAAGGAAGACCCAGTTACCTCTGCTGCAGAGGATAAGTTCATTAGAGTTAACAGCCTCAAAAATTGCAGCCCAAATAAATGCTTCACAGAGTTCAAGTAACAGACACATCTCAACATCAACTGTTCAGAGGAGACCGTGTGAATCAGGCCTTCATGGTCGAATTGTTGCAAACCAAACCACTACTGAAAGACACCAATAAGAAGACGAGACTTGCTTGGGCCAAGAAACACGAGGAATGGACATTAGACCGGTGGAAATCTCTTTTGGTCTGCTGAGTCCAAATTTTAGATTTTTGTTACCAACTGCTGTGTCTTTGTGAGACGCAGAGTAGGTAAACGGATGATCTCTGCATGTGTGGTTCCCACCGTGAAGCATTGAGGAGGAGGTGTGATGGTGTTGGGGTGCTTTGCTGGTGACACTGTCGATGATTTATTTAGAATTCAAGGCACACTTAACCAGCATGGCTACCACAGCATTCTGCAGCGACACGCCATCCCATCTGGTTTGCGCTTAGTGGGACTATCATTTGTTTTTCAACAGGACAATGACCCAACACACCTCCAGGCTGTGTAAGGGCTATTTGACCAAGAAGGAGAGTGATGGAGGGCTGCATCAGATGACCTGGCCTTCACATTCACCCAACCTCAACCCAATTGAGATGGTTTGGGATGAGTTGGACTACAGACTGAAGGAAAAGCAGCCAACAAGTACTCAGCATATGTGGGAACTCCTTCAAAACTGTTGGAAAAGCATTCCAGGTGAAGCTGGTTGAGTGAATGCCAAGAGTGTGCAAAGCTGTCATCAAGGCAAAATTTGGCTACTTTAAAGAAATGTAAAATATATTTTGATTTGATTAACACTTTCTTTCTTACTACATGATTCCATATGTGTTATTTCATAGTTTTGATGTCTTCACCATTATTCTACAATGTAGAATAATAGTGAAAAAATAAAGAAAATAAAGAAAAACTCTGAAATGAGTAGGTGTGTGCAAACTTTTGACTGGTACTGTACATTCAATCCTATTTGCACTGTCTTGCATCAGTCTATATTATGCATGGAGATATTGGCACAGAAAACCTCATTCATTTTCAGCTGAAACTGACATTAGAATGAGAAGCCCCGACCATTGCAAGGCAGGCTGCCAATGTTATTTATGACAGCAATGTGAATTTTTAAGGAAGTCGTGCTAGTCTCCTCTGAAAACTTTACGGGGGTTTTTCTGTACTTACCATTACAGTAAATGAAAAAAAACATTCAACAAGATGAACAACCCTGCATGGCAGTCTTAGTGGAGAATGTACAGTATATTATGCACATACCGTACACTGGGCTTCACAACCTTTGGGTTGCTAGACTTTCTTGTTATGTGCCACCTCGACCTACCACCCTACTTTCATTTTTGCCTTAAGTAACCTTTTGTCTTATGTAACCATACCAAACTGAATATATCCAACTAATTTGAGTGAACCGGATTTACATTTACTATGTTACGCCTAGTCTATGAGACCAGGCTGAGGATATTCCCCTCTACCCAAAGCTAATAAGTCAGCTGACCTCTACTGACTCTGGCATTATCTTAAGACTGACACATTTCCCTGGAAGCCAGTGCTGTACCTTAGTTAACAAGCAGCTACTGTAAAGGATTTTCATAGGTCAAAATGAAACAAATTGGTGAATGTCAAGTACGTTTGACCCAGGAGTTTAATTGTGTTGGCTATTCCTTACAAGACATGCCATTTAAATAGACTAGAGTTCCACCCTGCTAAGCCATAGACTACAGAGGCTCTCCACACAAACAAGGATGATGGGTAGTATCCATGTACAATACAAGGATATTATTACATTTGTGGAAAATAACTTGGAAGTTTAGCTTCGCCACAAGCGACGTATCCCCGACTGTGGTTTTCATAACGGTGTTATTAATGTCAACGGGGAAAGCCTGACTTGTAACAAACTGTACTTCCTTGTCTTTGAGTAATGGTATGACATAGGGCATAGAGAGAGCAGTAGAGGGGCAGTAGAGGGGCAGAGCTCTCCAAGTGGGTTGGGCCTCTTGGACTCCAACCAACTCAATTGCCTTGCTGTGAACGATTCTCTTACCTCACAGGAAGCTTTTCAGTCGTGGCAAAAACATGKCGAACAAGATTCCACTTCGCAAAGCAAGGGTGTATTTACTTGCATCTAAGACATATTTGATTATCCTGTTGTCTAGGTTACACAAAGCACACAATGAGTAGCCTCAGAGTTGCTTGTAATTACAGATCTGAGAACAGCCTCTCTCCCTCCTCCAAGGCTTTAATGTGCAGAATGAATACACTTAACGAGGGAACCAGCCTTCTGGCTTATTCTTCTTCACACGTGGACACGGACATCATCAAATATAGTTCATGCTTATAGGCTGTCCTGTACTTAATCATCATTTCAAGTCTTGAACTCCTGAACTCAGATTTATGACCACAAATGACTTGATCTCTCTGATTACAATTACTAGTCAGTCATTTTTTGGTTATTATTCATCGTTACTAATTTTGTGTTGAGAGATTTGATGAGGGACAATAATGAGGAGTTACACTGTTTATGTAAAAACCTACAAACAGAACATACTGGGTCAATATCTATGTATTTATTATGAGGCCATATCAATGGATTTACTAAAGGGGAATTTGGCATGTTATCCACATGACTTTAAAGTTCACAACAGTTTGAACCTAAACCTCCTCACAGAAATGTGTCTGTCAGAGCATGCGCTCTAGCTACCTCCCTCTGGGTTTGAATCCATTGCCAGGGGAGGTTGCTGCTGTAGGAATGGGATTTGCCTGCAGTATGCCTGGCCTGACACTCAAATATAATAAAGAAAAGCACATGAGCCCTGAGAGAATACCAGACTATCGTATGTAAGTATTGCCAGAAAAAAGGCGAATTGTAGGTAAATGCCAGTAAAATACAACACAAAATTTGGAAAATCAGACACAGTCATTGCTATTGTCAAGTTCTTAGTGTTTTGAGACATAGATGGGGAACAATTGATTTATACTAATCAAAGCCTTTTCTCCAAAACTATTGTTGTAGTCCTCTGCATTTCAAATCAGACAGAGTCCAAAAGCCTTCTTCAAGTTCATGGGCAGTAATAGCAAACTGCAGAAAATGCCCATGATCCACCAAAAGGATTGTGCAGAGAGGAGGGGTCGGTTGGGGGGGGGATACTATAGTGAGTGACATGAAAGAAAGAAGAAGAGGGGAGAAGAGAAGTGTGGATGAGAAGCAGAAGAGAAGGAGGAGTGTCTGAGTCGCTTCCATCAGGAATCATCTCCACGTCTCCATGTCTGGTCTCCTGGAACGGGGTTGGGGAGCCCCAGCACTCCAAATGAGAGAGAGGGCCCTACAGCAAAGTTGCAATCTCTCTCTGCTGGAGAAATCACTGGACTGTGCTCATCAGACATAAACATGTCACCATGAAACTAGGTCACCCCCCTCTCCTCTCCACAGATCAACCAGAGGGGTCCAAAATCCAGCGCTGACGCTAGTTAAGTAGCCAGCTTCACTCCATCGCGACCTTCACCTGTGTACATTGGTGCAGCACCTCCACATATGGCATGGCCCACTTTCGCCCCTGCGCTGTTTACATGACATGTCATAGCCTCTTTCTCTGAGAGGCTAGTAAAGATGGTGGAGGAGGCATACTCAATCTTCTTTTCTCCTCTGTCTTTTTCTCCCCTCCCCCCGCCTTCACCGCCGCCCCTTTAACAGGCATTCCAGACAGGCCAGTGCTACTGTGGCGTGGAAGGAGAATGAGGGGGGGGAGCGAGGGGAAAAGGCAGAGCGAGGCTGTGATCATTGGAGAGGTCATAGATCTCAGAGGAATTGCCTGGGGAGGGAGAAGCAGTGGCACGCACATGGGCTGGGAAGGAGCTCTGCTGAGGCTGGAAGCAGCAGCATAAACGCAGGCACTATTTTTAGTAGACTCAAACCAGATATCCAGACTCCAGTAAAAAATTTGCTGAATGAAGTTTTACATTTGGATCATTACAATTCAACATTTGGATCTTTATACAATAAGTTGATATGAGTGAATCAGTTAGGACTTGGTTATTGAATGATATTCAAGCATTTTTGGACCCATGTACAGTACCTTTGCCTTTTGTTCACATAATTAGGATTTGCCTTCTATTCATATTTTACTACTGTAGAGTTCGACATTGAAATCCAATCATCCTTGAACTTGAACCAGAGGCATTATGTATTTTACACTCCAGTGTTTTGGCAAAATATTTTCCCAGCAAGCTCCACTCCAATTCATTACTGTAATCCATAAATTATGTTAAAGGTCTTTGTTCGAGAAGCCCCATAAATCCAAGACAGAAGGTGGAAGTTACAAGCTTGTGAGGGAAGCTGAACATCTGGCATCAAACAAACCTCTAGCTCCTTTTCATCCTCTTGCTTGTTTGAAATGGCTGTTTTCATCATTCCCTTTTTGATAGAAAATATGGAGCTTTATTGCAACATGTTTCAAGGGCTTATTATGCGTGGCAATTGAGAAACACAAACATACACACACACACACACACACACACACACACACACAGTAACAAGAGTTTTGGTTCAGCAAGGAAGCTGAAACTTTTAATATCAGCAACCACAGACCTCCTTGGATTACAAACGTATTTAGAAAACCAAAGCTCCAGTCCTCACATGGAGAGACTTACTGAACAAAACTGTTTAGCTTTGCACACTTATACTTACACACTTCTTACAATGGTTGACAACAATGTCTATTGCAGGTTTAAAATTCACATTGAACTCTCCTGTATTGCAGCACTGTGGGACAGAAAAGTATCTAAAGCCACGTTTCCACTGGCACCTAAAATTAGGGCGAAATTCGAGATGGCTCGAATGAAATTCTCACATTCGAGCTGGTTCGAGGGAAACCCAGGATCGCGCAGCCCAGATTGGTGCCAGCCAGCTCGATTAGAATTCGGGCTGATGACGCCGTTACTATGCAACCACCAGCTGATCACTGCTGGATGCTCACACCACGTTCAGCTAGCTCGTCTGGGCCTGAGGTAGTTAGACATGACACGAATTACCACCATAGCTGAATCTTTCATTCATTTTTTGCACAACACAAACTTTCATGAGAACAGTCAGCCCTCGAATGTTAGCGACCTAACGTGTTCGCTAGAAAATCAGAGTTGAAACAAGCTAACGCAAACTCACGTAAACTCGTACATCGCCTTGGTCCGTACAATTGCCCTTATTTTAGCGCCCCAAAAATGTAATACTTCCAGATCAACTGTAATGTCAATACCATTGTAAAGCACAATTTCTCCCCTTTCCAACATGATCAATTACATGACCTAAACGCTGCCCATTTCTGCATAATTCAAGCAGGCAATGAGCCCCGTCGGGTCTTTTTAAAAATGGCAGGTGGGGAAGCGAAACTAATGCGTGATAGTGAGAAGGAGAGAGGTTGTGTGGGAAAATTGCTTTTTTTCACTCGATCTGTCCAACTTATCATCTTATCGCCTCTAAAAATTTAAATAAAACACTATAAAGAGTTTATGTAATGTGTCATTACATACCTATTTGAAGGTTTGTGTCGAATTTGAATCGGGTTTTTAGGGGGGTGCTAAAGTGATCTTAGAAGTAAACAGCGGCATTGAGAATGATGATCGCATGCAATGATGACGCAAAAAATGACTAGGTATCCCCCCTTACCCCCGCCACTGTCCATTTCTTGTTTTTAAACGATGAGAGAAGTGCTACACCTGGTGGAGAGAGATTGTAAGACAGAAATAGTTGCTTTATGCGTGCTGTACGTTACGACATGACACGTCACGATGTAACGGAGGGTCCGTTTTTTCAACTTTTCTCCAATACTATAGAGCCATTACCATGTCGATCAACGCTTGAATAGAAACCTAGTTCACACCCCCGATTTTGAAGTCAACACAGTCGCTACAGTCCCATTAGTTTTCTTTGTAGCCTCGTTTGAATGTTGCGGTTGCGCACATTTGTACGGAATGGGGTGAGTTTACGTTAGCTAGCTAACGTGAGCAAGCATGGGTTTTAGTTGGCCAGGTCGTATAGAAAGCTACATCATATCAAACCTGTCGTCTGGTTAGCTAGCTCGCTAATATCCAATGCCATGGCTAGCAAGGTAGGAATTAAGCTATTTAGCTATCCGGTTATGCTAGCGACGTCTGGGGTCTGGGGTAACGTTAGTTACATCATGGTGAGGGTGAATACAATTCTTCAACATCGTTCTAGCTAGCTAGCAACATTAGCGAAGCCAGCCGCACAGTCACATATTGGCTACCTAGTAACATGGCATAATTTCTCATATCTGAAGGCAGTGGAAAGCGCATGTCGAGCTAGCCCACCAAGGCCAGCCCATCACGGGACTTCAAGGTGCCAATGGAAACGGGGCTTAAGTATTTGTTATGTGAGCTTTCATTGATTAGAAATTCCAAACAAACACTTCTATATTGTTTTTGTTCATAAGTAGACGTGAGAGTGAGCACTTATGCTAAATTGCTGGTGCGTGCACACAGAATAACATTTCACATCAATATACCAGAGTAAGATTGATGTTCTTATGACGTTGATAACGCAGGTTCAATAAGTAAGGCTGGTCTGAATGGATAGCTCACTTTATTTCTTTCAGTAAGCACAATAAAATTCACATAGAAGAGGAAGCAATGTGCATAGTGGGAATGCACAGTATATGTTTAGGTGTTTACAAACATGATCATAATCAGCATAGCACCATGACTCACCTGTTTTCTATTAGCCACATGTGGAATATTATTCACCTATTTACCTTATTTTTATTATTTTTATTATTTAACCTTTATTTAACCAGGTAGGCTAGTTGAGAACAAGTTCTCATTTACAACTGCGACCTGGCCAAGATAAAGCAAAGCAGTTGTACACAAACAACAAAAAAAGATATCCCTATGGGGATGAGGTAGTTGGATGGGATATTTACAGATGGGCTATGTACAGGTGCAGTGATCTGTGAGCTGCTCTGACAGCTGGAGCTTAAAGTTAGTGAGGGAAATATGGGTCTCCAGCTTCAGTGATTTTTGCAAATTTTTCCAGTCATTGGCAGCAGAGAACTGGAAGGAAAGGCGGCCAAAGGAGGAATTGGCTTTGGGGGTGCCCAGTGAAATATACCTGCTGAAGCGCTTGTACGTGTGGGTGCTGCTATGGTGACCAGTGAGCTGAGATAAGGTGGGGCTTTACCTAGCAAAGACTTATAGATGACCTGGATCCAGTGGGTTTGGCGACGAATATAAAGTGAGGGCCAGCCAACGATAGCATACAGGTCGCAGTGGTGGGTAGTATATGGGGCTTTGTTGACTAAACGGATGGCACTGTGATTGACTGCATCCAATTTGCTGTGTAGAGTGTTGGAGGCTATTTTGTAAATGACATCGCCAAAGTCAAGGATCGGCAGGATAGTCAGTTTTACGAGGGTATGTTTGGCAGCATGAGTGAAGGATGCTTTGTTGCGAAATAGGAAGCCGAATCTAGATTTAATTTTGGATTGGAGATGCTTAATGTGAGCCTGGAAGGAGAGTTTACAGTCTAACCAGACACCTAGGTATTTGTAGTTGTCCACATATTCTAAGTCAGAACCATCCAGAGTAGTGATGCTGGCCAGGCGGGCAGGTGCGGGCAGCGATCGGTTGAAGAGCATGCATTAAGAGCAGTTGGAGGCCAAGGAAGGAGAGTTGAATGGCATTGAAGCTCGTCTGGAGGTTAGTTAACACAGTGTCCAAAGAAGGGCCAGATGTATACAGAATGGTGTCGTCTGCGTAGAGGTGGATCAGAGAATCACCAGCAGCAAGAGCGACATCATTGGTGTATACAGAGAAGAGAGTCGGCCCGAGAATTTAACCCTGTGGCACCCCCATAGAGACTGCCAGAGGTCCGGACAACAGGCCCTCCGATTTGACACACTGAACTCTGTCTGAGAAGTAGTTGGTGAACCAGGCGAGGCAGTCATTTGAGATACCAAGGCTGTTGAGTCTGCCGATAAGAATGTGATGATTGAGTCGAAAGCCTTGGCCAGGTTGATGAATACAGCTGCACAGTATTGTCTCTTATCGATGGCGGTTATGATATTGTTTAGGACCTTGAGCGTGGCTGAGGTGCACCTATGACCAGCTCGGAAGCCAGATTGCATAGCGGAGAAGGTACGGTGGGATTCGAAATGGTCAGTGATCTGTTTGTTAACTTGGCTTTCGAAGACCTTAGAAAGGCAGGGTAGGATAGATATTTGTCTGTAGCAGTTTGAGTCTAGAGTGTCTCCCCCTTTGAAGAGGGAGATGACCGCGGCAGCATTCCAATCTTTGTGGATTTTAGACGATACGAAAGAGAGGTTGAACAGGCTAGTAATAGGGGTTGCAACAATTTCGGCTGATCATTTTATAGCCCATGAGCCTGGCACAATAATGCACAATCCTCACAATGCTGTTTAACCTATGGGCACCCTCTTGAAATGATCACCTTCCTCTCTCTCAACCAATGAGCATACATATTGGGATGTATTTATATGCCAAACTTACCCACATTCTCTTACTTGCTGTGTTACAGCAAAAGTTACCCCACCAGATAAGGCCGGTCATTGGAAATCCTTACTCCCAGCAGGTGATGAGGGGCAAATGCCGAAACACATTGGCTCTACTTTTAGAAATAAATACGCTATTTTATTGAATTCTATTGTTCTCCAAGTGTTGCTAAATCTCCTCTCCTTCTGCCATCAAAGCATCTGGCTCTGAGGACCATTCATCAGAGATGAGGTCCCGTGTGGCTCAGTTGGTAGAGCATGGCACTTGCAATGCCAGGGTTGTGGGTTCATTCCCCACGGGGGGACCAGGATGAATATGTATGAACTTTCCAATTTGTAAGTCGCTCTGGATAAGAGCGTCTGCTAAATGACGTAAAATTCCTCAAACTATTTGAATAATTGTTCATATTTGCGTTTTGTCTCTGTTGTTCATTCTGCCCTCGATTTAACTGATATTCATGTTTGTCTAACTCAAATTTGAAGCTGCCTGTTGTCAAAGGCTTCACAGTCCATAGACTTTAAGTTAAGTCACATGCCATGCCATATTCAACAAAGCAATAGTTAATAATTGTTATGTCTTCATTTGAATGGACCTTCTACTTTGCCACACCCCTGTACTTATAGTCTGCACCGAGGAATTTGAAGAGGATTTTCCAAATTGTTGTACATGAAATTAGACCCAGTAAATAACACAGTGGAGAGAAAGGTGACTCTCCCTCACGCTATGGAATGCTAATACAAAGGTGACACAAATCAAACTTTTATCAACCTTTCAAGTTGTCTGGTCAAATCAAATCAAATGTATTTATATAGCCCTTCTTACATCAGCTGATATCTCAAAGTGCTGTACAGAAACCCAGCCTAAAACCCCAAACAGCAAGCAATGCAGGTGTAGAAGCACGGTGGCTAGGAAAAACTCCCTAGAAAGGCCAAAACCTAGGAAGAAACCTAGAGAGGAACCAGGCTATGAGGGGTTGCCAGTCCTCTTCTGGCTGTGCCGGGTGGAGATTATAACAGAACATGGCCAAGATGTTCAAATGTGCACCCAGTGAACAGGTCAGGGTTCCATAGCCGCAGGCAGAACAGTTGAAACTGGAGCAGCAGCACGGCCAGGTGGACTGGGGACAGCAAGGAGTCATCATGCCAGGTAGTCCTGAGGCATGGTCCTAGGGCCCAGGTCCTCCGAGAGAGAGAAAGAAAGAGAGAAAGAGAGAATTAGAGAGAGCATATTTAAATTCACACAAGACACCGGATAAGACAGGAGAAGTACTCCAGATATAACAGACTGACCCTAGCCCCCCGACATAAACTACTGCAGCATAAATACTGGAGGCTGAGACAGGAGGGGTCAGGAGACACTGTGGCCCTATCTGATGATACCCCCAGACAGGGCCAAACAGGCAGGATAAAACCCCACCCACTTTGCCAAAGCACAGCCCCCACACCACTAGAAGGATATCTTCAACCACCAACTTACCATCCTGAGACAAGGCCGAGTATAGCCCACAAAGATCTCCGCCACGGCACAACCCAGACAGGAAGATCACGTCAGTGACTCAATGACGCACCCCTCCTAGGGACGGCATGGAAGAGCACCAGTACGCCAGTGACTCAGCCCCTGTAATAGGGTTAGAGGCAGAGAATCCCAGTGGAGAGAGTGATTCTGTCTAGTAACAGTTTAATTATTAAAGCGAATCGATAGTGCATATCTACGCTATTTTTGGTTGTCAGGCATGGAGACCAGCTTTGCTGGGGAGCTCCTCAGGCTAGAGGAGATTAATTGAGACTAGCAGAGAGCTCCAGCCAGTCTGTCTACAGTCAAAGAGCCCTTTCAGGCCAGGAGTGCCTCAATTTATAGCCTTGTGTCTATTGTGAGCCTCTTTACAGGCATAGAAGAACTATACTGCTTTTCTTTTGATGATTTTGATGTGTGGGGAAGACTAATGGGAATTCTGGCTGTTTGTGGAGCTCTGTTGCGACATGCACGGACCTGCACAGGCTTGTGGCACTATATCTGACATTTTTATTTTGGACTGTACACCACAGTGTAAAAACAAATGCTACTCATAAACATACTGCACATCAATGTTTTCTGTGGGACTATGTATATATATATATATATAATGTATGGTATATAACAAGTGTTTGATTACTGCTTTTTTGAAACAGGTCTTTAAAGAGATTTTGGTAATGTGTTGTATTTTTTAAGTTCCTCTTCAACCTATGGAGATTACTACAGTGATAACATTGTTTTTACGTTACTTAGAAATAGCTTTTCAACTGCATGGTAATTAGTGCTTTAGGTTATTACACAAAAACAGTCCCTCACATGTTAATGCAATGTTGTTACTAGTTTTATTAGTGTTACTACATGGGCATAAACAATGTAATGTAAGGTGTTACTGAGATGGTGCATATCATTGGGATCAAGGGTTGGGGTTAATTCCACAAATTAAATTCTCTCTCCCTATAAATTCCATTTAATTAAATTCAAATTCCAGGTCAATAATTGAATTCACAGATAACTCAATTCCTCTTAATTCCAATGTTAGGTCATTTCCAAGAATTTAATTCCCAATTCAATATTATCCCCAACAATTTCACATATTTCAATTAATTTCCATCAGACTTTGAGGCTAATCATGTCACTATTCAGAAAGCCTAGCTATACTAGAAATATATGAATACATTCACATTATTTAAAACAAATCCTGCAGTCAATTCCATAGACAAAAAAAAATTCAAATCCATAGACAAAATATTTTTAGAATTCCAATTCTAAACAGTCTTATTCCAATTCCATAACTTAAAGTGTTTATATTCGAATTGAATTCAATGTAAATTATTCACTTCATGAGTAAATTCAAGAATTTAATTGGAATTTTACATTCGAATTGACCCTAACTCTTATGGGATCACCTGTAATTCACAACGAAATACTATAATGCTGTGTGTCGAGGTTCACCATGCAAGTTATATAGTAAGTGTGAAAGTAGAAAATCTTCATTATGTCTACTGCTTATATTTTAAACGTCAACTAAATGCACAGCTCAAAAGTGACACTCACTATGACAAACCAGTAAAATACCAATAGATGCCTGATTGTGTTTTTACTGTCACAATGCTCTGAGGTGTATCAACCATGACCTCTGCCACAGTTCAATGAACAATGGCTCCCTCACATGAACAACGGCCAGTAATCATGGATGCTTTGCCTAAATGTAAATGTTCATATAGTCAGCAGGGGTGTTGGAGATAATGCAGCAGCAAGGTGAACCGGTTTATATGTTGGAGAAGTTTCAGTTGTGGAAGGAAGCATATGGAGAACTGTTCTCTTTCTCTCCATGTTGGGGTTTTGATATGCATTGGTGAGTGATGCATTTCATATGAGTCTTTTGTCAATGTGCCTTATAGGATTGGCCGTGTGAAAATGCTCAGCTTCTCAGCGCTTTTAAGCTATGCATTTAAAAATAAATAAGGCATGCATTTTCTGGGTGAACCCTGCACGTTATCTTTTATTTATTATAATGCACCTGAAGTGAAAAAAGGTCTTATTGATCAACATTTTGAGCCATATCTGTCAAATATAATGTGTATACTGTAAACAACATACAAATATGCATTTAAGCTTACATTCTGCCAACGATGTGATTCCAACCTACTGTATAACAACACCAGCCAATATTTTGTTCAAATAATCTTATTTTTCCTACAGGGCTGTTAGACGCTCAATTCTTAATTTGTTACCTTATGTGTTGTGTTTGATTGACATTCAGTAATAACACTTAAACTAATCGTACTCATCAAAATTAGAATCAAAGTATTGAAAGCAGGTACGTGAGGCGACTTGCAGATTGTGGCAGCATATTGCTGTGGCCTACTTTGAGAGCGTCGTTGAATACCCTGTGACAGTTGGAGGTCTGAAAGCACTTACTGTACATTTCAATATCCTTCATTACCAAAATAAAAAGTGCTGGTATGAAAGTCACCCAGTCTGATGGGGCATTTATGGTATGCCATGGTAATGCACAGGTTCTGGGCCCAACCATGGCAAATCTGACCAAGCTGTGTAAAGTGATGTGAAAAGACATGGTTGACAATGTTGTCAGTGAAATGCATCACAAATATGCCCCTGGGAATGTTTCACCCGTCCGTTGGCCATGATTATAGAAATATATATGAGGCAAAAGCAGTTTAGGAACACACAGTAGTTCCTCTCTATGGCTTTAGTCTTGAGTAATAGTGTTACTACATCTGAAGCCAATATGATACACATCTGCCAACAGAAATATTCTGTAAATGGGAACTGATTTCTACAAGCTTCAAAGATCCCACAAAAAGAGAGTGGGATAGGGCCTGAATGAAAAGCTATATTGAATGCCCTCCTAAACGACTAGTTCTTATACATAGGGCTTCATTAGAATTCAAAAGAGATAAATAGCGTAGCTGCCGAGGAAAAAATAAACAATGTGAAAGTGTTTGAAAAATGTGCCTGGCTTTAGTGTGTTTTAATGCTGGCAATATACACTGCTCAAAAAAATAAAGGGAACACTAAAATAACACATCCTAGATCTGAATGAATGAAARATTCTTATTAAATACTTTTTTCTTTACATAGTTGAATGTGCTGACTACAAAATCACACAAAAATTATCAATGGAAATCAAATTTATCAACCCATGGAGGTCTGGATTTGGATCACACTCAAAATTAAAGTGGAAAACCACACTACAGGCTGATCCAACTTTGATGTAATGTCCTTAAAACAAGTCAAAATGAGGCTCAGTAGTGTGTGTGGCCTCCACGTGCCTGTATGACCTCCCTACAACGCCTGGGCATGCTCCTGATGAGGTGGCGGATGGTCTCCTGAGGGATCTCCTCCCAGACCTGGACTAAAGCATCCACCAACTCCTGGACAGTCTGTGGTGCAACGTGGCGTTGGTGGATGGAGCGAGACATGTTGTCCCAGATGTGCTCAATTGGATTCAGATCTGTGGAACGGGCGGCCAGTCCATAGCATCAATGCCTTCCTCTTGCAGGAACTGCTGACACACTCCAGCCACATGAGTCTAGCATTGTCTTGCATTAGAAAGAACCCAGGCCAACCGCACCAGCATATGGTCTCACAAGGGGCTGAGGATCTCATCTCGGTACCTAATGGCAGTCAGGCTACCTCTGGTGAGCACATGGAGTGCTGTGCGCCCCCCAAAGAAATGCCACCCCACACCATGACTGACCCACCGCCAAACCGGTCATGCTGGAGGATGTTGCAGGAAGCAGAACGTTCTCCACGGCGTCTCCAGACTCTGTCACGTCTGTCACATGTGCGTGTGAACCTGCTTTCATCTGTGAAGAGCACAGGGCGCCAGTGGCGAATTTGCCAATCTTGGTGTTCTCTGGCAAATGACAAACGTCCTGCACGGTGTTGGGCTGTAAGCACAACCCCCACCTGTGGACGTCGGGCCCTCATACCACCCTAATGGTGTCTGTTTCTGACCGTTTGAGCAGACACATGCACATTTGTGGCCTGCTGGAGGTCATTTTGCAGGGCTCTGGCAGTGCTCCTCCTTGCACAAAGGCGGAGTAGCGGTCCTGCTGCTGGGTTGTTGCCCTCCTACGGCCTCCTCCACGTTCTCTGATGTACTGGCCTGTCTCCTGGTAGCGCCTCCATGCTCTGGACACTACGCTGACAGACACAGCAAACCTTCTTGCCACAGCTCGCATTGATGTGCCATCCTGGATGAGCTGCACTACCTGAGCCACTTGTGTGGGTTGTAGACTCCGTCTCATGCTACCACTAGAGTGAAAGCACCGCCAGCATTCAAAGTGACCAAGAAAGTAGCACATCTAGCGCGACGGAGAGAGCATCTACGAACATCTCATCAGTCTAAGGTCACCTACGCGCCGTCTACAAACCACGTCCTAGTTGTTCGGGCATAAATCAATAAGCGGGTGCTCTATGGCTAGATGCCTCATAATTATCCACCTTTTGCCTATTCCATTTGCACAACAGCATGTGAAATTTATTGTCAATCAGTGTTGCTTCCTAAGTGGACAGTTTGATTTCACAGAAGTATGATTGACTTGGAGTTACATTGTGTTGTTTAAGTGTTCCCTTTATTCTTTTGAGCAGTGTACATATGCAGAAAGGCTTTTAGAAGATAGGGGGGAGCAAAGGGACGGGGCAACTGTTTTGGTCGATTATAGTTAATCATATGTGGTAGTGAGGGGTAAACAAAAGGCATCACTTCAAATCCATCCATTCAGTCATCATAAAAGGAACTTTTCCTCGATTTTGTCACGCTTATAGTCCTATACAGACTGTAGCAACAAACTAATAGGCTGTATATTCTGTCTTGAAAACAAAAAACAGTATGGCAAACTGCCAGTATTGGAAAGTTGTTCCAAAGTCCATGTCAATAAAATAAATTTCAGAGTTCATACTATTGTCATAAATGTATCATCACTGAGGTTACTTTTAAACTTTCACACTTTCGAGATACTGTATCTCTAACTTAATCTATTGGGGGCCATTTTTGTCACATCCAGTGCAAATCTGACAGGTGATGAGAAAAACTGATGGATTTTGTAACACTATTGGCTTAGAGGCAGATTGTGCAAACGTAGGAGCTAGTCTAAGTCTGGAGACAGTGTTCTGCAGTACTGCAGCGTCCTACATCTGAAATGTGGTTCAGGGATCTGGGGGAGGTCATTGACCTGAAGAGAATGTGTTTAAGAGCTGAAAGACATGCAGCTTTTAATAAAACATGGAGACTAGGAATTTGCTCTCTGGAATACTGCATTTGAATTCAGAGACTTACCCACTGGGCACACACTGGTTGAATCAATGTTGTTACGTTGAACTAATGTGGAATAGACGTTGAATTGACATCTGTACCCAGTGGATAGAGACTGGAGTTTTTGATTTGACTGACCTGAATTAGAGTGTAAAGCATTTGCTTCACTGAGACGTCTGGAAATGGTTTGAAACGTCTCTTTCCAGTGAGCAGGTAGTTAAGAGGAGAGTTGTTGCTCTAAGGAGTGTAATAAGTGTAATATTTAGCTTTGAACCAACCCAGTGTAACATTTAGCTTTGAACCAACCAACCAAACAGTTGCAGTGACCACTTTTTCAGTTAGGAGAGAGGTGGAGATGTCATTGTATCAGAGCGCTAATGTTGAGATGATGATATAATGACAGGTTGGTATGCTCCATAAAGCTAAATACCCTCAGGTCGGGACTTGTACCAAAACAGAACTGTATGATTAATTGGTCTGTAAACCAAACCTGTCTGTGCTCTATCTCTCCACTATAAAAATACATAGCTAATTGAATAAAATGTATTACAATTTTCCTCTCTCAAGAAATATCATTACATAAGACATAACCTTGGCCAATTTGGTGCTTTTATAGATGGTATACAAAGCTGTACAACTTGCACTGTTTGCACAAGGTGGAACGTTTTTATTGTGTTTCTGTCTTAACCCTCAGCCGGTGTTGTCGGTTAGCACACATTTGAATAACCTCTTTATGTAACAGAAAGTCATGTTCCTTCGTGCAGCTGTCAGACAGAAGCCAATGTCAGTGGCGTGTCCATTAAGAACTGAGATGTTCCCCATTTTGTCCACTGTGTCAGGCTCATTGTGAGCATACTGCTTTATGAATGGACTTCCCTACAGGCCCAAGAAATACCAGCTGGGTTTTGGTCAGCGTTTGGTACACTAACGGAAGGAAGCAATGCTTATAATATATGGTTCAAATTAATTTAAAAAATACAAAAAACCTGACAGTATAACATTTTAACAGTTCAGTATTTAGGGCTGAAATTTGATATTTGTGTAGTTAGGACTTTATTTAGGACTTTATTTGACTAAAATGTAATAATTTGTCAATATCAATACAATAATAGGCCTAGTACTTTTGAAGGTCCATGGCATATTTTACAGTCTTTACTTTTGGAGACTGGATACTGTGCTATGTAGCATCTGGTTAAATGTTACAAACTCTGACATTAGGAGATAGTATCCCAATTGCATAATTGTCTTTTAGTGGCTCTGTAAACTTTAGTAGGCCCATCTTAATCTAAGATCAACAACCGTCAGTAGTACTGAGTGGCGATCACAGGCACAGCCACTATCTATCTATCTATCTGCTCTACTAACCAACATCTATAGCAGACATTTCCAGCATCCTCACAGCACTAAACAATAATACCTGTTGACTTTCATAAATTCAGTCTTTCCTATTCATTTTCTGTTATGGAACAGTTAAGAGAACCTACAGTATATACAATAGCTGATGGATAGCCAGCCCAGAGCCTGCATGATCCATTGTTTAATCATGGGTGGGTGAATGTAGGGATTATATGGTCTTGTGGTTGAAATATAATTTTCCATCATCGTCGGCAACAGAACTCCAAGTCCCATCAATGCTTCTCTACTGTATATTTCCCTTTCATCTCAGAAAGGGGAGGAAATATTAGATTTGGTATGACTGTATGTACAGTGTGTAATCATTTAATTCAATATTTGTATATTTGGATCATAGAGTTAAAGATGCATTATAAAGGTTTTGTATCATTTCAGACAGTAGTTTTGAAAGTATGGTCTCATAAGCCAAAACGGGGGCCCGAAAATTGTGCACAATTGTGTACAACGTCATCCATTTCGTATGATATGTTACATCCTGCTAAAAAATATATATATATAATTGCAATTTGTATGATATGTTACAAATTCCAATTCGTACTTTATGTTACGCATTTGTAAGTGCTTAAATGGACCCCGGTCAATCACATGAAATAACTAAGAGGGAATTTGAGATGACTTGGATTGCAAATGGCAAAGGCATCTATAAAGAGCAATGATTGTTATGGATAAATAAGATAAGAGTGAACCTCCAGAGATGATTCCAGTCAAATAGATGACCAATTCACAACAATCACACACAGTAAGTCAAGAAGGTTTGAACAAGGTTCATATGATAAACCTTAAAAAAAAAGAAAATACCTTTTCATTTCCACAAACCCTGTGCTTTGGGAGAAGATTGAAATGTCGTCCTTAAACCTTCCAAGCATTCCTATTTGCAATTTCAACATAGGCTCCACCATTCCTTGGCTGATATTATGACCCTTCTCATGTTTACTACGTCTCCTCTTGGGCTTCCTTATATCTGAAAGGTGGCGTGCATTGATGCTTGGGAGACTGGAGACCACTTTAGGGGCCTATTCCTGCACAAAGCTGCTTACAGCTCCTTTAGTGCTTCCTGGACAGTAGGCCTATACTTGCCATGGGATTTCTATCGGCCCAGCCTCCCCATAATTAGGGCACCCACATTCACAGTCATACGCCTGGGATTGTGTACTCTGAAAGATTTCTGTGAACTTCATATTGGAAACTGACTGATTGGGAAGAATGGAATTGAAGTAGGGGCTCTGCTGCTTTTCAATTAATGTACCATTAAATACATATAGGTAGCTAGCACCTTGGAGTTTTCCTTGTTTGCTAATTTGATGAACACTGTATCTGAAGGAGAGACTCACTTTTTCAAGTTGTATTTTATTAGGCTATGACACAGGAATTCTCAATTTATGATGCACAATCTGTGATGAACCTTTGTTAGGCTGCTATATCAATGTTATGAAGTGCATCAATGAATAGAGGAGACACTATGTATTCACAATATAGCCTATTCAAATGCTACAGATGTGGATGAATATAATTAAGTGTGTTCCTGTTTATGAAAGGCTCCGTTATGAATCGTGCAGGCAGCAGCCCAGCACTTTTGATTGAATTTGTGGTCCCTTAGATTTCCATGAAATCGAATCATTCTGATGAATAAAGTCTGACACAATTAAAGTGCATTAAAACCTACATTTTCAAGAACATTCCCTCAAAAGCTCTTTATCGTTCGGAGAAAGCAGCAAGAAAAGGGCTCTGGAAAGTCCCCTCTGTTGGTATGTTGTAAACCAAGATGCTTCTATAATGTTTTTTTGTTTTTTTTTACAATAAATTCAATTCATGATTTTTCTCTAGTTCTCCAGAAGCCTCTCCTATTTCTTGGAAAAATAAAACATGAATGTATGCTTATAATTTAGGATGAGACCACTTAGGTTTAATGAAATTCTGAGCAATTAAATGTGTACTAGGAGGAAAGTGACCTTTTGAATTGAGCTTAACACATGTATTTATTTCAGTGTAAAGGTATAGGAGATCCCCCTCAGAAAAAAATCCTCTTGAAAACTAGATGTCACTTCACTTCCCGAAGTTGCTGCCTTCTTGGGACAACCTTGTAAAATATATTTAATCTCAATAGGATTTAGAAAAATAAATAAAAACAAATATGTACAGTATATGGTAAATAGGCTAATCATGTAGCCCTAATGTGCTTCACAGCACTGCACAGAGTTTTGAAACAAAGTTTCCATGGACCTCTTTGGCACTCCTATGCATCAGCTACAATGGGAGTGGTTTTCATACCATAATGTAGCTAGTTCTCTTCTGCAGCTGGGACCAATTAAGTAGCCTCTAGGCAGCTTATTTGAAAACAAATTATTATCACTGTAAGCTTATTAAAACGCAGAAAGCCAAATAACCTGAAAATAAACATTACCAGGTATTCTCATTCGTTATTTGGGTATATAGTGTCATGGACAGACAATATGACACTGGATAGTAAGAAACGTTAACCTGTTCACATGAAGTTATGTACATCTCTTATGGCGGTTATCCTTGAGTGCAAAGGAACAATCTCAATAACCACTCACAGTCCAAGCTCTTTGTATGTTACCCAGGGGGGGCAGGAAGTCTCTGGTTTGATGATGCCGTATTTTGATTGACGTGCCAGTGTCACACCAATATAGTTAGGAATGATGGTGCTTTCAAGACAACTGGGAACTTAGAATAAAAACTAGGTCAAATCATGACGTCAGTTACCTTCAGGTCGGGAAAGTTGCAGCTCTAGAAAGATACCCAAGTTCTCAACATGGAATTCCGAGTTGAATGACCGTTCCCCCCCAAAAAAGTGTTAATTGTTTTTTCCCTAAGTTCCCAGGTGTCTAAAAACGCACTGAAGTCTAACACGGAACCCAAACCGGCTGCGCGCGTGCGCAATCGTGCGCTATCATGCATACTGTAATGAAACAGCAGGGAGCAGGTCTCGAACCCTCGACCTTCTAGCCCGAAGTCCGGCGCGCTATCGACTGTGCCGCAAAAGCATGCTCGTGCGGCAGAGTCGATTTCCGAGCTTATAAACCCAGGGTCGTTACACTACTACCTCCTTTCAAAGAGCGCGTCCTCGTGCTAGCTTGCGACTCTACGTCTTACAGGAACGCGCTCACCGGCCAAGCACACGCACTGTCGTGGATGCAAGGTCTGATCACTTCTGACACCAATGTAATGAAACAGCAGGGAGCAGGTCTCGAACCCTCGACCTTCTAGCCCGAGGTCCGGTGCGCTATCGACTGTGCCGTAAAAGCATGCTCGTGCGGCAGAGTCGATTTCCGCGCTTATAAACCCAGGGTTATTACACGATCCCGACATGCAGGTTAAAATATCAAAACAAACTCTGAACCAATTACATTAATTTGGGGACAGGTCGAAAAGCATTAAACATGTATGGCAATCTAGCACTTGCTAGCAAACATTAATTTGTCCTATTTAGCTAGCTTGCTGTTGCTAGCTAATTTGTCCTGGGATATAAACATTGAGTTGTTATTTTACCTGAAATGCACAAGGACCTCTACTCCGACAATTAATCCACACATTGTCACGATCGTCTTGATATGAGTGAGAGGACCAAGGCGCAGCATGATATGAATACATCTTCTTTTTATTATATTGAAGACAGAACACGAAACACTTATTCAAACTAACAAAACAACAAACGACCGTGAAACTACAAACGCAAGTGRACACACAAACTACTTACYTTCGKCATAGACTAGACATATACAATGACCCACAACAGCTAAAGCCTATGGCTGTCTTAAATATGGCTCCCAATCAGAGACAACAGTAACCAGCTGTCTCTAATTGGGAACCCATTCAGGCAACCATAGACTTTCCTAGACAACTACACACAACACTAAACCATCTATACTCCTTAACCCTCTAAACCATACAACCCCCTAGACAATACAAAAACACATACTTCATGATGTCACACCCTGACCTGACTAAAATAATAATGAACACAAAGATAACTAAGGCCAGGGTGTGACACACATAAAACGGCCAACCGGATCGTTTCTAGTCATCTCTCCTCCTTCCAGGCATTTTTATCGTTTAACTTATATGGTGATCGCATCTAAACTTTCATTGTATTACCACGACTACCGGCAAAACAGTTCATCTTTCAATCACCCAGTGGGTATAACCAATGAGGAGAAGGCACGTGGGTACCTGCTTCTATAAACTAATGAGGAGATGGGAGAGGCAGGACTTTCAGAGCGATCTGTGTCAGAAATAGGCATGAGTTCTATTTTAGCCCTTGGCGTCACAGACGCTCGTTGGCGCGCGAGTAGTGTGGGTGCAATAATTGAATAACATGGATTTCTAAATTAATTTTGCAACGCTCGCGCACGCGACGTGTCCGGTCTGGTCAGCATGTTAGATTTACTAGTTCCCAGTTGTTTTGAACGCGGCATTAGAATCATTATTGGGTGGTGAGGAGGACCTCCATGGACCATTTTTGTCCAGAAGTAATTTAGCCATTCATTGCATTTAATAAAAAAATATATATTTAACTAGGCAAGCCAGTTAAGGACAGATTCTTATTTACAATGACAGCCTACCGGGGAACAGTGGGTAAACTGATTTTTACCTTGTCAGCTCAGGGATTCGATCCAGCAACCTTTCGGTTACTGGCCCAACGCTCTAAACACTAGGCTGCCACCCCAATGTTGTAACGCTGCACTCTGAGAGTCGGGAAGCAAGTTCAGGGAGTGAGTAAATTTAATTAATAAATGAAACACGTAACAAACAGCGCACTGACATGAAACAGGAACAGAAACAATGACGACTGGGGAAAAAACAAAGGGGAGTGACATATACAGGGCAGGTAATCAAGGAAGTGATGGAGTCCAGGTGAGTGTCATTATGAGCTAATGCGCATAACGATGGTGACAGGTGTGCGACATAAAGAGCAGCCTGGTGACCTAGAGGAACTAGCTAAGGAGTTTTCAAGTTAAGGTTACAATATTTATGAAGTTTGGCAAGGAGGACGAAAACTAGCATAGTTCAGCCAGAGACACTAGAGAAAGGAGGAGATAGGAATCCTATTGGGCAATGAATGAAGGAAATTTTAACGCCCCACCCAGCAGACTGTCGCATTCACGTTGTTATGATACGTCACGTGGTTGTTAAGCTAATCGTCACATATTCCTTTCTCAAAGTCAGGGTATTATGGTACGTTCAAGACAACTGGGAACTCAGGATAAAACTAGGTCAAATCATGACGTCAGTGATCTTCATGTTGGAAAGTCAGAGCTCTAGAAAGAGGAATTCTGAGGTGGATGACCATTCAAAACGATTTTCCGAGTTGGAAATAGTTTTTTTCAAGTTCCCAGTTGTCTTGAAAGCACAGACATCTGAAGTCGGAAATTTCCGAGTTCCCAGTTGTTTTGAACTCTACATTAGTTGAGAAACTTGCCTATTTTATTAGAATCTCGGGAAAAGATTTGTAATGTTGTTCTTCTTGTTCACAAAATTCACTACCATTCTCTACTTGAAGAAGAGCTCTCCTTGTCACAGAATCATCCAGAATGCGCAGCGTGGCCCAATGACAACGCATGGGCTTCGTACACAATGGCCATTAATACGATTCCACTGTAGTTTCCCATCTCCTCAAAAGTATCGAGCTTGGGCCTTATGCGCACTAGGCTAACTCAGGTGACAGATTGTCGTTTTTAATGCCCTGATATCAGGAGCTGGAAGCGAAAAGTTTGATAAAACAATTCAGAGACTGAAACGAATAAATTAGAATACTTATATTTAAAGAGAGCAAATCAATATATAATCCCGAAATCAGCTGTAACTGTCAATAGTAAAACAAATCTTAAAACGATGTTTAAGTGAACCCCGAGTACAGAAAATAAATGGTGTGAAGTCGCTTCCAGACAAGGTAGACTCCTCCTCACAGTCTGTCCTGAGTCTTTTCCCGACAAAGTCATGTTAGGATATATCAGTTATCCTTTTTGAGCTTTTGTGCCGTAATCCACTGAGGTGTTTCAGTTGCCACGTTTATGGTCATGTGGCAGCAATGTGTAGGAGGGAGTTTCCAAGATGTGGGAAGTGTGTAGAAGGGCTTGGGACAGAGGATTGTGTAGTTTCGGTGGAAAAAGTTGTGCGTGTCAAATGTAGGGGTACCCATGTTGTTGGGGATTGGAAGTGTCCGGTGTGAGTGAGGCAGGTTGAGGATGCCAGAGTCAGAGTAGTGCAAAAGGCGTCATATGCTGAGGCAGTGAAGAAAGTAGAGGAGGATTGGTCAAGGGTGAGGGGTCCTAAGAGGATCCCTGTGGGAAGTAGATCTGTGCCAGCAGTAAGGGATAGGCCAACGAGTGATACAGTATGTTTCAGTAAGGTTGGCTTCTTAGTGTTCATAGCAATGGTTATCAACTGTAACGCAGAAATGGAACATGAATCACAGAAAATAGATGTTGTGGTGGATGCTGCAGAGAAGTACTTGGGTGTATGAAATTTGGCTTTGAAAGAGTTACAGGGTGTGTTGAGTGGTGGTATCCCGTTCTTCCAGGACGGTGCAGGAGCAGATAGGGTCAAAGTAATGGAATGGGGTAGTGGGTTTTTAGCAGTAGTGGTGCGTGGGTAAAATCACTGACGAAGCCAAGCCAGAAAATTAAAGCCATATTAGAACCTACAATATGTGTTGCTTTGTTTGCTCTATAACCTGTTAGTTCATATGCCTTGCCACCGTGATATACAGTATAGGCCTAAGGCCGAGATAATAAGAAGACACAGTGGCAAAATAAATTCAAACACACCTTTGTTTCATCACAAAACCGGAAAGCAACATCTGTCCAGTGGAGTCCACAAAGCATATTGCACGTAGCAAACAGTTAAATGACCTAAAGCATGGTCAATCAAGTTAATGTTTTCAACATTTTCGGACTACTAAACAACTATTGATTTAGAACACCGGAGAGTTACCCCAAATCGCAAAAAAAACAGGAGCTAGCTCCACTAGTCCAGCACCATTTCAACTTCAACATTTCAACATCATCAAATCCCCTATGCTTAGTTGTCAATGTATTAGACTAAAAGATTCCAAAAACAATTTAGTCCAATCAACATAAGCTAAATATCATGTGGCTGTTCATAGTACTGATTTCTGTGTGTGTGTGTGTGTGTGTGTGTGTGTGTGTGTGTGTGTGTGTGTGTGTGTGTGTGTGTGTGTGTGTGTGTGTGTGTGTGTGTGTGTGTGTGTGTGTGTGTGTGTGTGTGTGTGTGTGTGTGTGTGTGTGTGTGTGTGTGTGTGTGTGTGTGTGTGTGTGTGTGTGTGTGTGTGTGTGTGTGTGTGTGTAAGTAGAAAAAACATGTTGACTCATCCTACTTGCAGAGAAATGCTAATGCCGCCCTCCTATCTATCATGTTGACGAAATGGTTCACGCTTTTAGATTTTGTTGTCCTAGTCTACCTGGCTAAAATGCTTGCTCGATAGCCTAACTTCCTTTCATGGGAAACGATGCGCCAGGCCAGCTAGTTATTAGCCTACTACATCTAGCTACATATTGAAACTCCATCCTCTCAGGCCAGATGCACAATGTATGAATTTATGGTTTTATCAGAACCGCTGTTATAATCATTGTCCAGCAAGGAAAATTAAGTAAAACCACAAGTCTAAATCTCTATCTCCTTCCATGGCAAATTTTGGAAAGGGACAATTTTAGCTAGCTAGCTAATCTCCGGAGGACAACAACAAAACGAGATGCAACAATTCACGATTTTTTTCTGTCAATGACGTTTGGCTTGATGTTATGTGATTGGTGTGAAGCCAAATCCAAACTGGCTTCCCTTGACACTGTTTTTTTTTGGGGGGGGCTGTTTCACTCACTGATGTTTCTCCAGTGAGATACATTCAGCCTCTTGCAAATTGAAGGAAAACACAGAGACTAAATATTTTATTATTAAGATATTATTTTATATGTATTTTGTATTTATTTTTTGTCCATTTTTGGGGGAAGTCTGGATTTCCTTGGCATCTATGAATACACACCACTGGTTTTAATGAGTGACGGGTTGGAAGGGTGTTTTTTTCCTTTTCCCCTTTCCCCATTTTGTATCACAAAGTATAATGGATTTATACTGTAGTCCAGTTGGGGGCGGTAATGGGCATTGGATGCCAACCGCCGTTAAACCCCACCGAAGAAGAAGAAGACTCCTCCTACTCACCACTATGGTCACGCCACTGACATGCCTCTCGGAATAGCACGGAACCTCGCTGAAATTTGTACGTAAACTTGCTCTCGTATATCGACAGAGTACAAATCGGAGCTATAGCAAAGAAGATTAAAACCCACCTTTTAAGTCCTGGACTAATTTGGTCGATTGATCGACAACTTTATCGGTACTTCCAGAGACTTTTGGCTTTGTCTGGCTAACGTAACGAGGTATATTTTAGGGATAGGAGTGGAATTGTGTGGGCACACGGGAAGGAAGGAGGATTCATCTGGGCACTCTTCATGCATGTGAGTCGTTCTCGTTTCAAGCTGTGTGCTTAGTATGTTTAGCTAGCTAGCCATGATGTAGGCTAGCACGTTAGCAATGCATACAGGCTAAATACTGTGCTACCGTCATCATTGAATACTATCTCGTATCGCTTTACTTGCAACGAATTATGTGTATTTAATTTTGGCTTAGCGTATAACGTTATATTGTTAAAGTTAGATAACTGAACTTGCTAGCTAACGTTAGACATTTCGATTGCTCGTCGTCAACCATGCAACACAGCTAACTAACGTTAGTAACGTTAATAATGAAATGTTACGTTATTCATGCAAACGTCGTTACTCATCATCACGCCTTACAATGTTAGACATAACGTGAATACTTCAGATTACTTAATGTTAATTTACCAATTAGCTGTCAACATGTCAGGCGTCATTTGAGCCTAAAGCCCATTGTCTGTGGTGAAGCTAGCACTAGTTGGCGTTAGGTAGTTACAGTAACTAGCTAGTACTGTGCTGCTATAGAGTGCAACAATATAACGTTAACTAGCTAGCTAGTTTACCAAAGCTGCATTTGTATTGCTTGTTGTAGCGTTACATTGTAGCTACGTGACTGGTGCATACGCGATCGTGTTTTATTGGCATTCATCATGGATGAAAAGCATGAACAAAATGATTTTTTATCTAACTACTTTGTCTGTTTGCGTTCCATCTCAGACATTATGTAAACGTACACTTTTTAATTAGTTAGTTTATAACTTATATTTTGGTGCTCATTCAACCACTGTTTGTTTGAATATTGGGTTTATTCAGCAGAACAAATCATATTGTCACTAGTGAGGAAACCACCATATGACAGTATTGGGTATTGTTGCTGGTTCTTTTCTTGTAAATGTAGCCACCACCACTAAGCTGTACTTGATAATAAAGTATTGTCTTACGCAACATGTTGCAAATGGCTTCTTCTGCTCTGTATTGCAGGTCAGGGGTACATTCTCAAGGCTACTGCTGCAGGCCATATACTGATGGAAACACACTGCCGGAGGCACCATAGGGGTGCTTTTGAGAATGACCTAAAGACAAGTTAAAAAAACATAATCAATCAGAGAACTATTGAGGACTAGAACGTTCAATACGTGTTGTGTTTTTCTTTTTTGTCCGAAGTGTGTTTGCTCAGTTAAAACATTCTCAGAAAAACGAGGAGTAACCGATTGGGGGGACCTGCCCGAACAAGTTATTCACACAGTGTTTATTTTCTAAAGAAATAACAGCCCCGTGAAAAAAAGTAATCACGATGGCTGCGGAAGGATATCAGTACAGGGCACTTTACGACTACAAGAAGGAGAGAGAGGAGGACATTAACCTCCATGTGGGGGACATCTTAACAGTGACCAAAGGGGCCCTGGGTGCCCTCGGGTACAGCGATGGCCTGGAGGAAAGGCCCGAGGACATTGGCTGGCTGCCTGGCTTCAATGAAACCACTCAGGAAAAGGGGGACTTCCCTGGGACATATGTGGAGTTCATTGGGAAGAAGAGGATCTCTCCTCCCACTCCCAAGCCGAGACCCCCCAGACCCTTACCCGTGGCCCCGGGCTCTTCCAAGGCTGACTCTGGTGATGAACAAGGTGAGTTATTAACAGTCTGCCTTCTTCAACCAAACCCCAATACCATGTTTCTGGGACCTGGTATTGGGATGCAGTTGTGATTGTTTTGTTTAGTACTGTACAAACAATGTTCAGTGTAAAAAAAAAACAGAAGCGATTAAACAATTTCAAACCACATGGGGATTTAAAAGAAAATATATATATTTTTTTACATGCCCCCCACACCCACAGGTTTTGATTGAGTAGGGCCCCACGCAGTTAAGCCAAGCTTTTCTCCTGCATTAACAGCCAGTTGCTGAAAACACAATGACATTCCAAAGACTAATCCACCATTGGTTTGCAGCCAAGCTGACATGTAAACCCTGCGGTGGTGGAATGGTTCGTATTTCATACAGACTAATCTCTTCGTAACATGACCAATGAGTTTTTAGATACATCACCCCTTACAAACCCTTTTGTTAGATTTAATCTAAGATACCTTTTCACCCACAAAGCAAATCCAGATGTTAGGCTACTTTGCGAAAACCCTACCCCTAAATTGAGTGTTCAATCATCCCTCAGTGGTATACAGTGCATTAGGAAAGTATTCAGACCCCTTGACTTTTTCCACATTTTGTTATGTTACAGCCTTATTCTAAAACTGATTAAATTGTTCATTTTTTCCCCTTACACACAATACCCCATAATGACAAAGAAAAAACAGGGTTTTAGACATTATAACAACAAGTTATAATCATTTTTTTTATTTTATCAAATTGTATTTGTCACGTGCCGAATACAACAAGTGTAGACCTTTTCCATAAGTATTCAGACCCTTTACTCAGTACTTTGTTGAAGCACATTTGGTAGCGGTTACAGCCTTGTCTTCTTGGGTATGACGCTACAAGCTTGGCACACCTGTATTTGTGGGAGTTTCTCCCATTCTTCTCTGCAGATCCTCTCAAGCTCTGTCAGGTTGGATAGGGAGCGTCGCTGCACAGCTATTTTCAGGTCTCTCCAGAGATGTTTGATTGGGTTCTGGCTCTGGCTGGGCCACTCTCGGACATTCAGAGACTTGTCTGAAAGCCACTACTGCATTATCTTGGCTGTGTGCTTAGTGTCGTTGGAAGGTGAACCTTTGCCCCAGCCTGAGATCCTGAGCGCTCTGGAGTAGGTTTTCATCAAGAATCTCTCTGTACTTTGCTCCATTCATCTTTCCCTCGATCCTGACTAGTCTCCCAGTCCCTGCACTGAAAAAAATCCTCACAGCATGATGCTGCCACCACCATGCTTCACTGTAGGAATGGTGCCAGGTTTCCTCCAGATGTGACACTTGGCATTTAGGCCAAAGAGTTCAATCTTGGTTTCATCAGACCAGATAATCCTGTTTCTCATGGTCAGAGTCCTTTAGGTGCCTTTTGGCTAAACTCCCAAATGAGCTGTCATGTGCTTTTTTTACTGAGGAGTGTCTTCCGTCTGGCTACTACCATAAATGCCTGATTGGTGGAGTGTTGAAGAGATGGTTGTCCTTCTGGCAAGTTCTCCCATCTCCACAGTGGAACTCTAGAGCTCTGTTAGAGTGACCCTCCGGTTTTTGGTCACCTCCCTGACCAAAGCTCTTCTCACCCGATTGCTCGTTTTGGCCGGGCGGCCAGCTCTAGGAAGAGTCTTGGTGGTACCTAACTTCTTCCATTTAAGAATGATGGTGGACACTGTGTTCTCTGACCTTCAATGCTGCAGAAATGTTTTGTTACCTTTCCCCAGATCTGTGCCTCGACACAATCCTGTCTCGGAGCTCAATGGACAATTCCTTCGACATCGTTGCTTGGTTTTTTCTCTGACATGCACTGTCAACTGTGGGACCTTTTATATAGACCGGTTTGTGCCTTTCTAAATCATGTCCCATCAATTGAATTTACCACAGGTGGACTCCAATCAAGTTGTAGCAACATATCAAGAATGATCAATGGAAACAGGATGCATGTTCACTCAATTTTGAGTCTCATAGCAAAGGGTCTGAATACTTCTGTAAATGGAGTGTTTCTGTTTTATATTTTTTGTACATTTGCAAACATTTTTTAAAAACGGATTTCACTTTGTCATTATGGGATATTGTGTAGATTGATGGGGGGGTGGGGGGTGTATTTATTCATTTTTAGAATAAGGCTGTAATGTAACAAAATGTGGTAAAAGTCAAGGCGTCCGAATACTTTCTGAATGCACTGTATATATATGTTATACCTAAAGGGGTCTTATATTTCTAAATCAAATAGCTAAGTGATCCATGGTATGACCATCTTAATATAATTCCTTGTTCGCTTAGTAGAACCACCCCAACGGCCTAGACTTTTAGAGGTTAAATATCCACCCCAAATGAAGTGTGATGTCTGCAGAAAGAATGGGGTGTAAGCTATGATATGACATCTTGAGTTAGAAAAAAATGTAACTACAGTAAGTGAAGTGGATTATCACCAGGTAACAGAATTATATTAACATCAGTTGTCTGTGATTTGTACTATACAGAAATCCATAATTATCAATGTAGTTCTCTTCATGGTGATGTATCCTCAATAGGTACAAAGGTAGAAAAATTGAATATCCTCCTTTGTATGTTTGGGTATTATTCTACACGCTGGATATTATTTTAATGAGCTCCGCTCATTGGTAGTTATGCTAACGTTAGCTATCTAGCTAACCAAACGAATGTTTACAATGCCATGGCTGAATGCCTCTTGATTGAACTCTAATTTCCCTCAATGATTTTAATCAGAACAGGACATCCATTCCATTTAGCTACTGTTTTTGTTGTAGTTGTCAGGTTAAAAGATTTAGGCAAACGATTTCTAGTAGTAGCAGCTTGTCAGTTCATGTTGAAGAACATGGAAAAGTAGCCTACGGGTAAATCCATTTTGAATTCTATCACATTTTTATAGTATTCCTTTTGATTTAAACAACTTTCCATACATGTTTGCCCATGGAAGAAGTGGTCAAAGTTACTATTTGGACCAGAATGTCAAAACATTCAGGAGATAAAGGTGCAAAAAATTTACCCATTTTGCATAACCCACCATACAATGAGACATCCACGTTTTCATCACTGGAAAGGATAAACGGTTGAGTTTGATATATATTTTTTCAACCAGGTGGTTTGTGTTTCCAACAAAAAAATTGTTTGGGAATGTTGATTCCTAGGCTATACCAATCATTGTAGTAAGCGGGCTATGTGCCAATGTTTGCAAGTGAGCCATTGTCTCGACTCTTTCTTTATTTCAAAAGAAATAGGCCTAGGGTCAAGCAAGTCAGTTGCCATTGTTTGCTTTTAGTTTTTTGTTTCAGTTACCTCATTTGCACTTGCCCATGCAGTTTGGTCCATGTGGTTACTTTGGCCCAGAGTCAAACGCTAGCAGAGAAAGACGGTTTACATGGTGGGACTACAATGTCAGCCTTGATAACAAGTGCCAGTGCTCACAGTAGCCCCACTGAATGCTAACCAGGGCCGGAGGACAATGGTGCATGGCTCTGGTCCAGCGCCCAGCGCGTTGTGTTGCTGCGCAGCACCTGGTGCCAGCCCACCAATTGGACCTCTGGAGCACTTCTCTTTGTTACTCCTCTTGGCCTGCATCGAAAAGAGATCAAATTAAATTTCCCTTTGGGCACAAAGTAATGTTTTTGCACCCGTCATTCTACACTACATTACCAAAAATATGTGGACACCTTTTTAAACATCTAATTCCAAAACCATAGGCATTAGTATGGAGTTGGTCCTCCCTTTGCTGCTATAACAGCTTCCTCTCTTCTGGGAATGCTTTCATCTAGATTTTGAACCATTGCTGCAGGGACTTGCTTACATTCAGCCATGAGCATTAGTGAGGTTGGTCACTGATGTTGGGAGATTAGGCCTGGCTCGCAGTCTGCGTTCCAATTCATCCCAAAGGTGTTTGATGGGGTTGAGGTCAGGACTCTGCGCAGGTCAGTCAAGTTCTTCCATACCGATCTCGACAAACCATTTCTGTATGTACCTTGCTTTTTGCACGGGGGCATTGTCATGCTGGAACAGGATGACTATTGCCACAGTTGGAAGCACAGAATTGTCTAGAATGTCATTGTATGCTGTAGCTTTAAGATTTCCCTTCACTGGAACTAAGGGGCTGAGCCCGAACCTGGAAAAACAGTCTGACCATTATTCCTCCTCCACCAAACTTTAACGTTGGCACTATGCATTGGGGCAGGTAGCGTTCTCCTGGCATCCGCCAAACTCAGATTTGACGGTCGGACAGCCAGATGGTGAAGCGTGATTCATCACCCCTGAGAACATGTTTCCACTGCTCCAGATTCCAATGGCGGCGAACTTTACACCACTCAGCCGACGCTTGGCATTGTGCATGGTGATCTTAGGCTTGTGTGCGGCTGCTTGCCCATGGAAACCTGTTTCATGAAGCTCCCGACAAACAGTTATTGTGCCGACGTTGCTTCCAGAGGCAGTTTGGAACTCAGTAGTGAGTGTTGCAAATGAGTTCAGATGATTTTTACACACTTCAGCACTCAGTGGTCCTGTTCTGTGAGCTTCTGTGGCCTACCACTTCGCGGGTGAGCTGCTGTTGCTCCTAGACGTTTCCACTTCACAATAACACCACTTACAGTTGACCGGGGCATTGTTGGAAAATTGTCATCCTATGATGGTGCCATGTTGAAAGTCAATGAGCTTTTCAGTGAGGCCATTCTACTGCCAATGTTTGTCTATGGAGATTGAATGGCTGTGTGCTGGATTTTATTGACCTGCCAGCAACGGGTGTGGCTGAAATAACCAAATCAACTAATTTTGAAGGGGTGTCCAAAATTTGGGGTAGGATAAAATTTGGGGTTGGTCAGGAAGTGACCAAGAACCCGAAGGTCACACTAACAAAGCTCTAGAGTTCCTCTGTGGAGATGGGAGAAGTAGGACAACCATCTCCAGTAGGACAACCATCTCAGCAGCACTCCACCAATCTGGCCTTTATGGTAGATTGGCCAGACTGAAGCCACTCCTCAGTAATTAAAGGCACATGACAGCCCGCTTGAAGTTTGTCTGAGAGTCTTTAGATGCCTTTTGGCAATGAGAAACAAGATTCTCTGGTCTGATGAAACCAATATCGAACTCTTTTGCCTGAATGCCAAGTGTCACATCTGGAGGAAACCTGGCACCATCCCTACAGTGAAGCATGGTGGTGGCAGCATCATGTTGTGGATGTTTTTCATCATGTTGTGGATGCTTCAGTGACTGGGAGACTAATCAGGATTGAGGCAAAGATGAACGGAGCGAAGTACAGAGATCCTTGATGAAAACCTGCTCCAGAGCGCTCAGTACCTCAGGCTGGTGTTAAGGTTCACCTTAACACCTGTTGGAAGGTTCACCTTCCAACAGGACAACAACCCTGAGCATACAGCCAAGACAATGCAGGAGAGAAGTCTCTGAATGTCCTTGATTGGCCCAGCCAGAGGAAAGGTCATGGTGGAGGCCAGGTCATCTGATGCAGCACTCCATCACTCTCCTTCTTGGCCAAATAGCACTTACACAGCCTGGAGGTGTGTCGGGTCATTGTCCTGTTGAAAAACAATTGATAGTCCCACCTAGCACAAACCAGATAGGATGAAGTATCGCTGCAGAATGCTGTGGTAGCCATACTGCTTAAGTGTGCCTTAAAGTCTAAATCAATCATCGACAGCCGCCAGCAAAGCACCCCAACACCATCACTCCTCCTTATCCATGCTTCTCGGTGGGAACCACATGCAGAGATCATCCGTTCACCTACTCTACGTCTCACAAAGATACGGCGGTTGGAACCGATACACTTATTTTAACTTAATATAATACATCAATAAAATACATTTAGCCGCAAATAAATAATGAAACATGTTCAATTTGGTTTAAATAATGCAAATAATACAATGTAGAAAATAGTAAAAAAATAAAGAACAATCCTTGAATGAGTAGGTGTCCAAACTTTTGACTGATACTGTATGTAAATGTGATATTTCTGTATTTAATTTTTTATAAGTCAGCAAAAATTCTAAAAACCTGTTTTTCTTTTGTCATTATGGTGCATTGTGTTTCGATTGGGGGGGGGGTGTATTTAATACATTTTTAGAATGAGGCTGTAACGTAACAAAATGTGGAATGTCAAGTGGTCTGAATACTTTCCGAAGGCACTGTATATAGTTTATATTCTGCTGACTAATCTACATGGGCATTATATGGCCCAGATCTGATCTGGAAGCTTGTCTGTTTGCATTGGGCTTATTTTTAGGGAGATTTTTGTTGCTGCCTGTTTAAGAAAAATCTCTCCGGCCTTTTGTATGGGGGAGGTTTGATATTCCATTCACAAAAGATAACTTGAGTCATTTTTGTGTTGTGGAAAAGCCTTGAGTCAACGAGATTACATATCACACCATTGTCTTGTTCTTTTTTACAATGATTACATAATTTATCTACCGTCATAAAAAATAACAAGTGAGCTATTATAAAACAAACAACCCAGGCCATTTCGCTCAAAACCGACACAATTCTATATGGCCACTTAAGGACGCCGTATCCTTTATGCGGGTTCTTTGCGGGCTCTTTGTCTTTGGTAGTCCTCTATGCTCACCTATAAAACAGGCTCTGGTTGCCTGGTTTCCATTCCTTGTCCTTTGTGGTGTGATTGTGAAATTCTTTAGCTGGGGATAGCAGGGTGAGCGAGGAGCCAAATGAAGGGGGCATGTGTTGAATGGTTGAGCTGTTGAGTGGCAGCGCTGAGCCCAGAGCAAGTGTGAATGTAGCACTAAGAGAAGAAAGTTTCTGTGACCCAGTTACGGAAAGGAGGGGAGAGGCAGAGAGAGCTTGATGCTGGGAGCGAGAAGAGTGGCTGGAGGGAAGGGGCTGAAGGCTGGGGAAAGCTGTTGGTGAGCTGAGTGATCAGAGCTGAAGGCTGGCTGGGGGGCAGAGGAGAGGGGCCTGGGGAGGCTAAGGGGGAGAGGTTCTGAGGAGGGCTCTGGGCGGGAGGGAGAGAGTCTTGTTGCTTCAGAGTGTTTGATTTATTGCCTGGCACTGGGGGATCTGGCAGATCTGCTCTCTCTCCCCGCTCTCTCTCTCTCCAGCTTTTTTTTCTTCTCACCCTACTCCTCTTTTTAATGTTTTGATAATGTTCCTGGAGTCGGCCCCGGATGGGGGAGCAAGGGGGCAAGAGGGAGGAGAGTGGAGGCTTGGAAAGAGGCCTGTGCTCTCACTGAGCCACAGGGGTTTACTTCAGAGCAGCAGATGTGGTGAGAGCGGGGGGGAGGGGGGGGGCTCTGGACTGGGCTTGGGGAAGCATTCCGGCTCATTCCAGCTCCAAGGCTTTTTAAAACACCAGCGTGCTGCTGCTCCTTTCTTGGGCCTCTCAACTGAGGGCATGTAGCCAGCCAGCAAAGAGGAACTCCACTCTGAGCCTAAAAACCACTGAGATGAAGAAAGCGTCACTTTCAGTTAACAACTTCCATTCACTCTTTTTGGCTGGTTGGCTCCACCCTAGTAACACATTTTTAAATAGTGGTTGATCCTGGTGATGAGGCCGTTTTTTTAAGCATCTGAAGTTGTAGCTTGCGTGACAAAACGGCAGACTAGAATGTCTCTCTGGTTCAGAACCAGCCATATTTCTGAGTTTCTTTTGTCACCACTGGCGTAGTGGTGGGTACCAGCAGACAAGAGTGCTGACAACTGTTGTGATTGAATTGGTTCGCCCGTTGATACCATAACAAGATTGTAACCTACCTACCTAATGCCATTTATACCGTAATTCAATTGTGAAATCTCACATTCCAGTTACATCCCATTGACAACATTTTAACGTGTGTGATTGCTGGATGGTCTTATGTACTTTATTTCAGATGTGTGTGTGCAGCTATTATGGTATTTATGGTATGCAAATATATATTTTTTTAACCTTTTATTTAACTAGGCAAGTCAGTTAAGAACAAATTCTTATTTAGAATGACGACCTAGGAACAGTGGGTTTAACCGCCTTGTTCGGTGGCATGATGACAGCTTTTTACCTTGTGAGCTCGGGGATTCGATCTAGCAACCTTTCGGTTAATGGCCCCACGCTCCAACCACTAGGCTACCTGTCGCCCCACCTATACAGACAAACAAAATAAGGTTTTGTTTGTTTTCAAACTATACAGGAGCTTATCATTTAAACCATATTGAACATAGTGTTGCACACTTGATTAATGCAACAATTCACAAACGTGTGCACGTTTTGAAAAGCCTTAAGTTTCAATTTGGCTAACAGAACAAAAATGCCGTCACTGGTATTAAGGTAATTATTGCAGGGACGTGTGGCTTTGGACAGCCATTGTCTTCACATTGTACAACTCGAGGCGGGTATGTGATTTAGATCTGTCTCTGTACACTGCCAAAATATGTATCATGGAGATAGTATGTGTCGTCACACTAGTCTAGTGTAAAAGAGGCCCGAAGGGTTTAGTTCAACGCTTATGATTCACTCTGGCTTTTATCAGCCTCAACAAGGCACGTAGGCTACGTGCTCCGTCTTGCTCAAGGAAATCTTTGACGCCGTTATATTTCCCGAAGCTTACCAACATAGGCCTACATATTTGTCATTCTTTGGAGACTTTCTCCCTCTCATGCGACTGTAACATGAAGGGAATGGAGGTAACCGAAATGTTGCTCTAGTCTCGTGCTGTAACAGTAGCATTTTATGTTGACATGAATGTTTATCAGACGTAAGTCACCTCATCTTTTCTCTTAGCCTTTGTTCTATCAGTGCGCTTCTAGGCACAAACTCGTGCCTTTCCCCCCCCCTTTTTCTAAAGCCTACTTCCGGCATCACGTTTTTAGTTTTGATTTGCTTTACTTCGTTTTGTGCCTGCCAGTAGGCTGTAGGTTACTCCGCTAGCAGCTTGCTAGCTATCTGGCTAAAAACTGCAAGCAAGCTAGCCTTGCAAACTGCGCTACGATCCGTATATGCTGTCTCTGTAGAGTGTATAGACCATTGAAGTGTATAAATCCTGGATGATGGACGGTGGGGGGTGGTGGTGTTGAAGCCACCGCATAGCCATCTTGGTACTCCTCAATTGTGTAAAAAATGTACGATTTTGGAAGCTATTGAAACGCATTCATTGTCTACGTTTCCTTTTTGAAAAATGTTTTATATTAGACACCTTAATGCCATTTTCCTTAAGTGTTTATTTATTTATTTATTTACCAATGTTACTATCCACACTACAACAAACAATACTTCAATACATGTAATTCTGTCCTTGAAACATTTTGTATTTAAATACTGTAGGATTCCATTAATTATTATGGAGGACTGCTCTTATTAGGAAGTGCCAATATCGCTGACCGGTGCCTTCAAAGCCTCTCAATGGCCAATATGTAGCATCAGCAGTCCAGAGTTTTTATACAGTGCCAGTCAAACGTTTAGACACACCTACTCATTCAAGGGGTTTTCTTTATTTTTACTATTTTCTATATTGTAGAATAATAGTGAAGAAATCAACTATGAAATATCACACGTGGAATCATGTAGTCACCAAAAAAATGTTGAACAAATCAAAATATATTTCAGATTCTTCAATGTAGCCACCCTTTGCACACTCTTGGCATTTTCTCAACCAGCTTCATGAGGAATGCTTTTCCAACGGTCTTGAAGGATTTCCCACATATATACTGAGCACTTGTTGGCTGCTTTTCCTTCACTCAGCGGTCCAACTCATCCCAAACGATCTCAATTGGGTTGAGGTCGGGTGATTGTGGAGGCCAGGTCATCTGATGCAGCCCTCCAGCACTCTCCTTCTTGGTCAAATAGCCCTTACACAGCCAGGAGGTGTCGAGTCATTGTCCTGATGAAAAACAAATGATAGTCCCACTAAGCTCAAACCAGGTGGGATGGCGTATAGCTGCAGAATGCTGTGGTAAATCAAATCAAATTTTATTTGTCACATACACATGGTTAGCAGATGTTAATGCGAGTGTAGCGAAATGCTTGTGATTCTAGTTCCGACAATGCAGTAATAACCAACAATGGTAGCCATGCTGGTTAAGTGTGCCTTGAATTCTAAATAAATCACACAGTGTCACCAGCAAAGCACCATCATACCACCTCCTCCATGCTTCACGGTGGGAACCTCACATGCAGAGATCATCCGTTCACCGACTCTGCGTCTCACAAAGACAGCGGTTGGGAACCAAAAATCTAAAATTTGGACTCATCAAACCAAAGGACAGATTTCCACTGTTCTAATGTCCATTGCGCATGTTTTTTGGTCCAAGCAAGTCTCTTATTTTCATTGGTGCTGTATCACAACCGGTTGGGAGTCCCATAGGGCGGCACACAATTGGCCCAGGGTAGTTAGGGTTTGGCCGGGATAGGCTGTTATTGTAAAATAAGAATACTTGCCTAGATAAAAAAAAAGGTTAAATAAAATGAAGGCCTGATTCACGCAGTCTCCTCTGAACAGTTGATGTTGAGGTGTCTGTTACTTGAACTCTGAAGCATTTATTTGGACTGCAATTTCTGAGGCTGGTAACTCTAATGAACTTATCCTCTGCAGCAGAGGAAACTCTGGGTCTTCCTTTTCTGTGGCAACCCTCATGAGAGCCAGTTCATCATAGCGCTTGATGGTTTTTGCAGCTGCACTTGAAGAAATGTTCTGGATTGACTGACCATATCTTAAAGTAATGATGGACTGTCTTTTCTCTTTGCTTATTTGAGCTGTTATTGCCATAATATGGACATGGTCTTTTACCAAATAGGACTATCTTCTGTATACCACCCCTACCTTGTCACAACACAACTGATTGCCTCAAACGCATTAAGGAAGAAATTACACAAATTAACTTTTAACAAGGCACACCTGTTAATTGAAATGCATTCCAGGTAACTACCTCATGAAGCTGGTTGAGAGAATGCCAAGTGTCCAAAGCTGTCATCAAGGCAAAGGGTGGCTACTTTGAAGAATCTCAAATATAAAATATATTTTGAGTTGTTTAATACTTTTTTGGTTACTACATGATTCTATATGTGTTTTTCCGTAGTTTTGATGTCCTCACTATTATTCTACAATGTAGAAAATAGTAAAAATAAAGAAAAACCCTTGAGTGAGTAGGTGTCCAAACTTTTGACTGGTACTATACGTCATTAGCTAGAATTGGACAAAAATGCTTAATAACCCAGATGAGTGCTGTGTTGGTTGTTTTGGAACTGCGTAGTTGGTCAAACTGTTATGCATGTGAATGCAGTGCAGGAGGCAAGGGTGGCCGAGTTTGACGCAGACAAAAATGAAGAGAGTGAGAGAAGGAGAGGGAGCTTTCACACTGAGACTACGCCTGCACAGTGTTAAAGTAGAGTGAAGCGTTTACATCTAGGAGAGAGAGAGAGGGGGCTTGTATCCAGCTGCTAACAGTAAAAAGGTAAATAGTACAAAAGTTGGTCCCATTGCAGCTCCACCAGGGAGAGCGAGTCAGGAATGAGAGGGGGGGAATGAGACAGTGACGACTGGGAGAGTACACTCTGCCTGCATAGCTGGAGATTGAGATAATAGAGCGTTCTCCTTTTCAGGGGCCTCTTTAGTGCTCGGGTGAACATCTGCTATACTGAGCCACTTTCTGAAGGGGGGTGGGGGGGGGGGGCTGCTGCTCCTCCATGTTCAAATATTGCCTTTCTGTTCCTCTTTCTCGAGCCTATGATAGATAGCCATACCCCCGCTAAAGTCAAAGACCCAATGGGACAGTGTGTTCTAATGTAGTGGGAACTCAATAGAGCCGATGGCAGCTGCGGTGTAGTTGGGGTGGTAATGGCACTCATCTGGTGGTGGAGGAGGGGGGGGGACTGCACGGTAGACTGATTTGTGGCGTTGTGATGAATCAGTGGAATTGTACTAAGTGCTGATTGCAGTAACTTGGGCACAATGCAGGCAGAACAATAAATGGATACGCGGTGAATGGGTACCGAATGGCGGCTGTTTCTCTCGCGTGTACACACACACACACACACACACACACACACACACACACACACACACACACACTGGGTCTTCTGTGCCGTTAGCGTTCTGGTTGACTACTTTACACATTTGATTCCCCTGTTTTTTAGTTTTGTTCTGATTATTTTGTTTAGATGCTAAATGTAGCATATGTTGTTTTGTGTTCCTCCTATTGCAGACAAGTAGAATGACAGGCAGTGAAGGTAGAAACGACTTAGAATGTGTAAGAAGTCAGACCAATGGGGTGTGTTTATTCGGCATTTCAACCCGTCAAGCGAAGGGGGATATCGAGCCGTCCAAATGAGAGCTGATCACAGTCAACAGCAAACACAACCTCTCTAAAATCACGCGCTGTTCAACGGAACAACAAAAACATGTATAGAACTTAATTTTAGGGCAACAATAAAATCTATCCACATTGTAATTGAATTTCTCTTTTTAATGCTTCACCATACTGCGCTTGGCCCTGCTCCATTCCAGTAAAACGCCTGTTTTTATGGGCCCTGTGTGCGTGAGAGGGCTCACATGTGCTTTTCATTACTTGATCGCCTCCCGAGACTGGAGTCTGAATTGGCAAATGTTCTTCCTGGAGGCGTAGCATGTCTGCCAGCAGGATTAGCCACAGGTTAGAGAGACGGAGAGGGGGGGGTGTAGAGAGAGAGAGGAGGTGGGTGCTGTGAGGGAGAGGTAGCGAAAGAAGGAATGAAGGAGAAAGACTAGATGTGGAGAGAGGGAAGGACCGAGGGAGAGATTTGGCGGAATAGCCAAATGTCAATAAAATGCATGGGTGTCGTGAAAGCCAGCCTCATGTTGAGAGCTCGTGGAGTAATATATTGTTCCAAAGGGGACTTATTGCTGCTGATGCCACAGCCCATATTTAATACTGTGGCTCCCACTAAATCTAATATGTCACTCCTGCTAGCTGTATCTGTTTTTAAAGTGGACTTGCAGACACCTCCCGCTTTGCCCATTGTTAAATTACCCTGGTACGTTTGTCATACTGGCTAAGCAAAGGTTGGTTATTTTGTTAGATTATAATGGGAATGTTTTTGATTTTAATTAATTGATGTTGTCCCTAAAACAGAAAATGTTTCTTAATATAGGCCGCGATGTTAATGTTTCTTGTCATTATCTGTCAGATCATTTCATGGCAGAAGCTAATGAGTCGTGAAGATGTACATTGTTGCTTGTTTATTATAAACCTTCAGTTGAACCAACTATTTTGCACAAAGCGCCAAATGATTGTTCTTTCCGTTTTTTTCCCCTTTCGATTCTTGCCTCCAGTGTAGCAACAGGCTTTTCATTGGCTCTCATTGAGTGCATGTGTTGCTCTTTTCTCTCTGCAGAGGGGGACATAGTCTCACTTTTCCAAGCTCAAGGCTACTCCATGTTCTATAGCCTGTTTTTCGTGTACCACTGCATGGTATACTAATAAGCCACACTGACCTGCCTATTTCACCCAATAGCTTTCTGATACTATTCTTCCGGATGTAGTCCGTCGTCTGGCCACAGTCATGTCGGCAGTTCAAACCTACCCTTTCAACTGGTGAGAGATTGTTCCCCTCTAGCCTAAACCTGCAGGGTATCACAACACCAATGGCAGCTGCGTTGACTGCCTCAACCTGTGGTTGACTGACTGACTGAGGCCTGGGAGGTTGAGGCCTGCCAAAGGCGCAGGCTTGTGGAGACTCGTTCAAGGGTCCCCCCCTTTCTCTCGCTTTCTGTCGAGCACTCTCTTGCTCTTCTCAAGTTGCCAGGGCAGCCAGCTTTTCAGATTGGGAGAAAGTTAGAACAGTTTGTCTGATGAACAGTCCTCCGCTGCAGTGAAAGCAAGACCGGGGTGAATTTGAAGTGTTTCTGAATTAGAGGAGGAAACAGTTTGTTCTTTCGTGAATAACCTATTCCGCTGTAGGCTGCTACTCTTAAACATTAACATTTTATTGCGGTGTGTCTTTGCATAAACTTGCACTTCCCTGGTCCCTTTGAGTAATTGTCTCAAGCCTGGGTGAAGGTTTCTGCTATGTGCACAAACATTGTAATAATGCGGGCAGAGAACATTTAAAACATTTTGGGAACTGTGGGAGAGACAGCAGTGAAAGCTGCAGAAGGACTTACCCTACCTGTATGTTTGCATGCCCTGTTAGCTTTCCGCAGAGCAAAGGGGCCAGAGAAGGGGGCAAATATTTTCTCTCTCTTTTGTTCTCACCCCCTCTGTCTCTCTCTCGCTCTGTGTTTGTGTGTCTCTCTCTCGCTCTGTGTTTGTGTGTCTCTCTCTCACTCTGTGTTTGTGTGTCTGTCTCGCTCTCTCTCGCTCTCTCTCTCTCTCGCTCTCTCTCTCTCTCTCTCTCGCTCTCGCTCTGTTTGTGTCTCTCGCTCACTGTGTGTGTGTCTCTCCTCCCTCGGCCGCTCTCGCTCGTCCTCGCTCTCTCTCGCCTCTCGTGGCTTCTCGGCTCTCCTCCGCTCCTCGCTCCGCTCTCCCTCCGCTCTCCCTCTCCTCCTCGCGCTTCTGTGTCTGCGCTCGCCTCTCTCTCGCTCTCAGTTCTCCCCTCCTCTCCCTCCGCTCCTGTGTGTGTCCTCGCTCGCTCCTCTCTCTCCTCCGCTCCCGCTCCTGTGCTGTGCTCGCCCTCGTGCTCGTCTCTCCCTCTCCCTCCCGCCCTCGCTCCTTGTGTGTGTCTCCTCTCTGGTCGTCTCGCTCTCTTGCTCTTTGGCTGTGTGTCTCTCTCTCTTCCTCCGCTCTGTGTAGTGTGCTCGCTCTCTCTCTCTCTCCGCCTCTGCTGCGCTGTGTCTCTCTCTCTCCCTCCGCTCTGTGTGTCGTGTCCTCTCTCGTCCCTGGTCGCTGTGTGTGTGTGTCTCTCTCTCTCTCTCCGCTCGTGTGTGTGGTCGTGTGCTCTCTCTCCTCTCTCTTTCTCCTCTCGCTCTGGTGTGTGTCTCTCTCTCCTCTCCTCTCCTCTCGCTCCTGTGGTGTGTCTTCTCTCTCTCTCGTCTTCGCTCTGTGTGTGTGTGTGTGTCTCTCTCTCTCGCTCTGTCTGTGTGTGTGTGTGTCTCTCTCTCTCTCTCTCGCTCTGTGTGTGTCGTGTGTCTCTCTCTCTTCTCTCCTTTGCTCGCGCTCTGTGGTGTGTGTGTCTCTCTCTCTCGCTCTGTGTGTGTGTGTCTCTCTCTCTCTTCTCGCTCTCTGTGTGTGTGTGTCTCTCTCGCTTCTCTGTGTGGTGTGTGTCTCTCTCTGCTCTTGTTGTGGTGTGTGTGTCTCTCTCGCTCTCTGGTGTGTTGTGTGTCTCTCTCGGCTCTGTGTGTGTGTGTGTGCTCTCATCTCGTATCTCGTGTGTGTGCTGTGGTGTGTCTCTCTGCGCTCTCTTGTGTGTGTGTGTCTCTCTCGCGTCTCTGTTGTGTGTGTGTGTTCTTCGCTCTCTGTGTGTGTGTGTGTCTTCTCGCCCCGCCTTCTCTGTGCGTGTCTTTTCTCGCTCTCTGTGTGTTCTCTCTCGCTCTCTGCGTGTCTCTCTCTCGCTCTGTGCGTGTCTCTCGCTCTCTCTCTCTCTCGCTCTGTGCGGTGTCTCCTCGCTCTCTCTCGCTCTGTGCTGTCTCTCCGCTTCTCTCTCTTGCGTGTCTCTCGCTCTGTGTGTGTTCTTCTCTCTCTCTTCTCTCTCTCGCTCTGTGTGTCTCTCTTCTCTCTCTCTCTCTCTCTCTCTCTCGCTCTGTGTGTTCTCTCTCTCTCTCTCTCTCTTCTCGCTCTGCGTGTGTGTCGTTCTCTCTCTCGCTCTGCGTGTGTGTCGTTCTCTCTCTGTCTGTGTGTGTGTCGTTCTCTCTCTGTCTTTTTGTGTGTCGTTCTCTCTCTGTCTGTGTGTGTGTCGTTCTCTCTCTGTGGGTCTCCATTTGATCTGTTCTAATCACCAACTAATCAGCCCAATTTATTTGGCCATTTTGGTCTGTCACTCGACACCGGCCCGTCGGCGTTGGAACTATCAGGTTGCCCAGATGGTTCCGAGAGGCAACTCTATCTCCCCTGCCCTTCACAGGGCAGCTATGGATAAAGTAAATAAACACGACCCAGACACTAGTGCTGCGTTTGACAGAATGTCTCGCAACCGATTGGTGGTGGGGGGGGGGGCCTTAACCTCTCTGGCATATGTGCGACGCTAGCGTCTCACCTGGCCAACATCCAGTGAAAATGCAGAGCGCCAAATTCAAATAAATTACTATAAAATTTAACTTTCATGAAATCACACATTCAATATACCAAATTAAAGCTACACTTGTTGTGAATCCAGCCAACGTGTCAGATTTCAAAAATGCTTTACGGCGAAAGCAAACAATGCTATTATCTGGGGATAGCACCCAAGCAAACAAACACAGACCATCATATTTCAACCCTCCCGGCACGACACAAAACGCAGAAATAGAGATATAATTCATGCCTTACCTTTGACGAGCTTCTTCTGTTGGCACTCCAATATGTCGCATAAACATCACAAATGGTCCTTTTGTTCGATTAATTCCGTCGATATATATATCCAAAATGTCCATTTATTTGGTGCGTTTGATCCAGAAAAACACAGATTCCAACTTGCACAACGTGACTACAAAATATCTCAAAAGTTACCTGTAAGCTTTGTCCAAACTTTTCAAACTACTTTTGTAATACAACTTTAGGTATTTTTTTACGTAAATAATTGATACAATTGAAGACGGGATGATCTGTGTTCAATACCGGAGGAAAACAATGTGTAGCATGCTTTCTGGTCACGTACCTATAACAAACAGTACACTTCACTGGAGCCTCATTCTGAACATGGCTACTTCTTCATTTCTCAAAGGAAAAACCTCAACCAATTTCTAAAGACTGTTGACATCCAGTGGAAGCGATAGGAACTGCAGGAAGGTCCCTTAGAAATCTGGATTCCCAATGAAACCCATTGAAAAATCTGAATGGTTTGTCCTCGGGGTTTTGCCTGCCAAATAAGTTATGTTATAGTCACAGACATGATTCAAACAGTTTTAGAAACTTCAGAGTGTTTTCTATCCAATACTAATAATAATATGCATATATTAGCATCTGGGACTGAGTAGGAGGCAGTTTACTCTGGGCACGCTTTTCATCCAAACGTGAAAATGCTGCCCCCTATCCACAAGAAGTTAAGTATGGTATTTGTGCTAAAATCAGTGTGTGTGTCTATGTAAAGATAAACATAGAGTTAGCATTTCACTTTAGGTAGTTCACTTTGCTCCTTTTGTTAAGAACCCCAATGTATCTTATTGTAGTTATCACAAAGGTAAATCAAGTCTTATCTGTAATGTAGGACTGCTTTAATGTTGCTATACATGTAGAACTAGGACATGATTGTGTCTTGGCGTTGCTGTGCTTTTTATCCTGCATATTGACTTTTTGTAGCGATGGGGCCAGGTGTAAATTTAGCCCCATATTGTGAAGTGAGTTTCCCAGAAGCGGGAGGCCAAGGCTGGTAGGGCTTTGGCAGTAAAGGGGGGACAGCAGTGTAGGATGTCGCTCTGGGTAGGAAGGTTACACTTCCAAGCTGTGCAGAGGTGGCACTGGATGTCTAGCTCTCTATTTGGGGAAACGCTGGTGTTCCATTAGCTCAAAGTTCACTGCTTCTGAGAAAACCGCTCCTCTTTTTGGTCCGTGTGGCGCGTTCCACACAGTAATGTCTTCCAGATGACAGTTGTCTCTAGCCTACACGGGAGAGCATGTTTGGTGGTTAAAGGTCTCTCTCTCTTCTGATCCAGTCGGTTCACACGCAACCGGACAGAGTTTTTCCACAGTGTCCGGTGTGAAACGAGGACATGGCAATACATATGGCAGATAATTATTTAGCCTAGCAAGCAGCCTCCTGGGGGAGCGAACGTTTCCAGGCTAATGACCGGCGTGTATCCGTAGATGGCAATGCTAGATGCCCACTTTCATGCCCGTTTACAAAAAAGTTAAACAATTTCAGGGTAGAGAGAGAGAGGGGGAAAAGAAAATGTAAAAGGGTCTCCATTCATGGTTGTCTGCATTTGAAACTGCAGACTCAAAGCTTCGAACAGTTGGCCCTTTCAGAAAAGTGCCCTTTTTAAAAATAACCTTTTTTGCAAATCCAAATAAAATCTGTGCCAGCCCCCGGAGCCTTTCATGTCCACCACACCTGAATGCTAAGATTTAATGAGAAGAAGAGAAAAAAACCTGGCTAGACCTGGCTTGGCTCAGACCTGGCTTTCCTCAGACCTGGCTTGCCTCATGTATATCACTGGGTGTTTGCTTGGTCCAACCCAGCGTAACCTTAATGGTATCTACTGCTCAGCACCTCTCTAACCTGAATCGGTCGGTTGTGCACGGTTGCCGTTTGGTCTCTCCACCACTCCTTTGGTCTGGTGTCTTCTCTATACCTTTTTGAAGTTGCGCTCCAGTCCCAAATCGCCCTTCCTGCCCATTTGAAAGGCACAGCCGCTCTCTGCCCACCATGTGAACGCATGGCATAGTGGGATTATTATATTAATAGCTTGCCTGAGGGCAAGGGGTGGGGATGGAGGCCATCTTGGTGGTGGAACTGAAGTGTGGAGGCCCAAAATGGACCCCTTTGTGTCTTGTTAGAGGGTGGGAGAGATTGACTCTTGCATATAACCAACAAGGGCTTGGTTAAACAAGGGTTGGGCGATTTTAAAAATAAAAAAAAGACTGAATTTCAATTCACTTCCTGATACGTTTTAAATGAAATTGACCCCAACCAACCTCCAACTCATAACCTCCCAGTCTGTCTTTCTCTTAGCCTTCACCATGTTGTTACCTATTGAATCCTGAAGAGGACCTTTTTAAGTGAAAATGACAGAAACTAAAATACTGAACCACTATTCCTCTCTTCTTCTCTTGTCTTCCAGGCTCAGCCCTACTGGACCTGACGGAGCAGTTTTCCCTCCCGGAGACGGCTCCCCCCATGCTGGCCAGGCTGCTGGAGGCCATTGAGAAGAAAGGTGAGCTGAGCCGGCCAGTACACACCGGACTAATACAGAAAATGGCCTATATTTGCATTCTAGAAGATTCACTGCTTGTTTATCAACAATATGATTTCAATTTGTTGGGGCGGCAGGTAGCCTAGTGGTTAGAGGCAGGTAGCCTAGTGGTTAGAGGCAGGTAGCCTAGTGGTTAGAGGCAGGTAGCCTAGTGGTTAGAGGCAGGTAGCCTAGTGGTTAGAGGCAGGTAGCCTAGTGGTTAGAGGCAGGTAGCCTAGTGGTTAGAGGCAGGTAGCCTAGTGGTTCGAGCGTTTGCCTAGTAACCGATAGGTTGCTAGAACGAATCCCAGAGCTGACAAGGTAAAAATCTGTCTTTCTGCCCCTGAACAAGACAGTTAACCCACTGTTCCTAGGCTGTCATTGTAAATAAGAATTTGTTCTTTACTGACGTGCGTAGTTAAATTAAGGTTAAATAAAACATTTTAAAAGATATATATATATATATCCTTTAATGTGTTTTTCTACTTAAATCTGAATAGTTTTCATAGTGATTTTTATGGACTTTCTAGGAATCAAAGTAATTGCATGTCAGCTATGCGCTTTCCAGGAATCAAAGTAATTGGATTTTAGCTAGTGGCTTATCATGTGCTCCTTGATTTGGCGTAGGTCTGGACAATCCAACTCTGTACAGGACCTTCACAGCCGGTGGTGGACTAGATGTCAGACAGTGCTTTGACACTGGTGAGCGGAATTCATCTTGTTCACTTATTTCCACCCAAATTCAACGTCTCTTTTTATTTAAAAAAAAGTGTGTTTTTATATATATATATAGCAGTTAGACCTTGAGCTAATGTGTGTGTTGTGTTCAGATCCTCCCTCAGCAGACCTGGACCAGATGGACCTGCAGATGTTGTGTGATGGTCTGAGTCGGTACCTGCAGGACCTTCCCCAGCCTGTCATCCTACCAGCCATTTACACTCAGCTGGTCCACACCGCCCAAGGTACACACACACACACACACTATAAACACTGCCATTCACTCTCGTCAGAATACACCACATGATTACAACCATTATTCTATAGCACCCAGTGTTTCCTTGCTGTTTTACTCGAAAGTGTGTCGAGTCAAAATCAACATGTTGGTTAGAGGTTGAAATTTGTTTTAGCTCTCAGCAATCATGCCGAATATTTGAATATAGGCTTTCAGTGGGCCGTGCCCCAACCTAAAGGTACACAGCAGCCCTAACCTAATCTTCCATTGGCCGGACGATGGAACACTCTGTACTTTGAGATTGGAGAGGGAACCCAGAGGACTTAGAACTAGTGTCAATATCCACCCGTTGGCCCTTACACAGAGAGAGGACACACTATCCCTTTCTCTATCGCTCTCTTTTTCCCTTCCCCCATTTCTTAGGTTCGCTCTCTCTGTCTTGGGTTGTCTGTCTGTTTCTCTCTCMCTCGCCTTCTGTCTCTCGACTTCTGAACCTCTGTCCCTCCCTTCTCTGTATCTCTACATCTGTCGTGGGTTCTCTCCTTCTCCCTCCCTCCCTTTGTTCTGTTCTTCAGTGCTCGCTGGATTATCGTTCTGTCACACGGCCAGAAACAGGATATCTGTGGTTAATAGCAACTAAAATAAGCCTGAGGGTTTATCTCCCACATTTCAGTGCTAGCCAATCATCTGCAAGTGTACCTTGCACTCCTCACTCATTGTCGAGCACACACAATCTCAATGTGGTTTTCAAACCCGACTACTGCACACAGAGCTCTTCCCCCCCCACCCCCCCGCCAGCCCATTGGTCGAAGGGAAGCCGGCTCACCTCACACCTCTGTAGCTACAACTGGGGACCTTTTGGAAGGGTTTGTCAGTGTGACATTCCTTCTTCTCTGACACCTGTTGTGGTGTGTGTGTGTGTGTGTGTGTGTTGTGTGTGTGTGTGTGTGTGTGTGTTGTGTGTGTGTTTGTGTGTTGGTCCACAGAGGTGCAGAGCCCTGAGGAGTGTGCCCAGCAGCTGCGTCACATCGCCAGCGCACCCAGCCTTCCGGCCCAGTACTGGCTCACCTTCCCACTGCCTGTTGCGCCACTGGTCCCGGGTGTGTCACAATGCACCCAAGAACCTACTCAGCTCCCGCACGCTCGGTGAGATCTTCAGCCTCGATGCTCTTCAGACAGCAGGCTGCCAGGTGGGTGGAAGAGACAGACAGGCACACAGACAGATCTGACTGACGCTGTCTGGCTGACGCGCTGACGCTGTCTGGCTGACGCGCTGACGCTGTCTGGCTGACGCTGTCTGGCTGACGCTGTCTGGACGACGCGCTGGCGCAGGCTGGCTGACTGACTGGCGCACGCTCGCTGACTGACTGACTGACTGACTGACTGACTGACTGACTGACTGGCGCACGCTCGCTGACTGACTGACTGACTGACTGGTGCACGCACGCTCGCAGACTGGCTGTGAAAGGATTAGGTTGGGAAGCTTTTCTATTTGCTAGCTGTGATGTAGCAATTATAGGAGCCAGGCTTGAAGTCCCGTCAGTTAGAGACCGAGAGAAAGAGGGAGAGAGAGAGACCAAGCACAGATTAACCAGAGCAGCAGGGCCAGTCAGCTGGCTGGAAAATCACAGACTCAATTTGACTTTCATTTCGTCCTTTTTTCTTCTCTTCTTCTACTTGTTCACATCATCAGCTGTGAGTCCAGCCCAGATGCTCACATCAAGATCATCGAGACCCTTGTGACCAGCGAATGGACAGAAGCCCAGGCTGCTCCAGGTAAGAAAACACACATTCCTCTTCTATTATTCAGCATGTAGAATGCTCTTCTGGTTGGGGGTGTATGCAGAGCTATAGAGTGACTGTCTCTGTATCTCAGTTCTATATTTAAAGCGAAACTAATGCCCATCCCTGCCTCTGTGAAAGCGATTTACGTTCATGTGCTGTACTGTGTTATAGAAAGTTAAGACTGCATAATCACACTGCACTGTGCACAAACAGGTCGCTATTGTGGAACAAAAATCGCTACTTCAATTTTTATAACATTTTTCTATTTTAAATATCACTACGCTGTTTTTGATATACCACGGCAAATGACTACAAAGCAATATTAAAATATTAATATTAAAAGCTTTTATTAAACACATTATTTTCCATTGGTTCTAGCCTAGCATTTGGTTTGCTTCGTGTATACTTAGCGTTGGAACCTGCAAAGCATTCTCCTGAGATTTTGGTAATGAGCCTCTTTATCTACTTCCCCCGGAGTCAGATGAGCTTGTGGAGACTGTCCAGTATGTTAGAGGCAGTTTCGCGAGCCAATGCTAACTCCCATTAGCTCAATGACTGGAAGTCTATGGTATCTAACTAACAGTTATGCAAATTGCTAAATATACAGTGTATTCCGAAGGTATGCAGACCCCTTGACTTTTTCCACATTTTGTTACTTTACAGTCTTGTTCTAAAATTGATTTAAATAATTTCAAATCCTTATCAATACCCCATAATGACAAAGCAAAAAGTAGATTTTGGACATTTTTGCGCATGTATTAAATATAAACACAGATACCTTATTTACATAAGTATTCATACCCTTTGGTGCATCCTGTTTCCATTGATCGTCCTTGATGTCTCAACAACTTGATTGGAGTCCACTTGTGGTAAATTCATTTGATTGGACATGATTTGGAAGGGCACACACCTGTCTATATAAGATCCCAATGTTGACAGTGCATGTCAGAGAAAAAACCACGCCACGAGGTCGAATGAATTGTCTGTAGAGTTCCGAGACAGGATTGTGTCGAGGCAAAGATCTGGGGAAGGGTACCAAGATCCCAGAGAACACAGTGGCCTCCTCCATTCTTAAATGGAAGAATTTAGGAACCACCAAGTCTCTTCCTAGAGCTGGCCGCCCGGTCAAACTGAGCAATCGGGGGAGAAGGGCCTTGGTCAGGGAGGTGACCAAGAACCCAATAGTCACTCTGACAGAGCTTTAGAGTTCCTCTTTGGAGATGGGAGAACCTTCCAGAAGTACAACCATCTCTGCAGCACTCCACCAATCAGGCCTTTATGGTAGAGTGGCCAGACGGAAGCCACTCCTCTGTAAAAGGCACATGACAGCCTGCTTGGCGTTTGCCAAAAGGAACCAAAAGGACTCTCAGACAATGAGAAGCAAGATTCTCTGATGAAACCAAGATTGAACTATTTTGGCCTGAATGCCAATCGTCACTTCTGGAGGAAACCTAGAACCATCCCTACGGTGTAGCATGGTGGTGGCAGCATCATGCTGTGGGGATGTTTTTCAGAGGCAGGGACTGGGAGACTAGTCAGGATCAAGGGAAAGATGAACGGAGCAAAGTACAGAGAGATCCTTGATGACAACCTGCTCCAGATGGCTCAGGACCTCAGACTCAGGCGGAGGTTCACCTTCCAACAGGACTACGACCCTAATCACACAGCCAAGACAATGCAGGTCTCTGAATGTCCTTGAGTGGCCCAGCCAGAGCCCGGACTTGAACCCGATGGAACATCTCTGGAGAGACCTGAAAATAGCTGTGCAGTGATGCTCCCCATCCAATCTAACAGAGCTTGAAAGGATCTGCAGAGCAGAATGGGAGAAACTCCCCCAAATACAGGTGTGCCAAGCTTGTAGGGTCATACCCAAGAAGAGTCAAGCCTGTAATCGCTGCCAAAGGTGCTTCAACAAAGTACTGAGTAAAGGGACTGAATACGTATGTAAATGTGATGTTTCAGGTTTGTTTTTTGTTTTTGCAAAAATGTCTATAAACCTGTTTTTGCTTTGTCATTATAGGATATTGTGTATAGATTGATGAGGGGGGAAAAACATTTGAATCAATTTTAGAATAAAATAAAGTTTTTGAATAAAATGTGAAACAAGTCAAGGGGTCTGAATACTTTCCGAAAGCACTGTATCTTAGACTAAGGCTGCAGGGTTAAAGGGATTGGGAAGCCCTTTATCTTCTTCCCAGTCAGTTGAACTCGTGGATACCACTTGAATGTTTTTGCAATTTGCATAACTGTTAGTTAGATACCCATAGACTTCCAGTCGTTGCGCTAACGCTAGTTAGCATTGGCTCGCAAATCTACTTCTAACATCCTTCATACTTGATGCAGAGACACAAAAATGGTAACCACAAGTTCATGTGACTCTGGGGAAGCATATAACATGCTTCATTGCCAACATCCTAAAGTGTCCCTTTAACCCATAGTAGTGTCTCAATAATGGGATCTTAAACTGTGTTGCGTAAGAAGGGGTTGTGTTCATTTTTGGTCTGGTGCCGAGGATAGAGCCACCTTCCCCTTTTGAACAGGAAATCAGTGGCTTGTTGAGATCAAAGATCAGGTTTTTAGGTAGATTCCATCAAACGTGCTGTGCACAGAAGAACCCTCGATTAATTATGTTAGACTTTGTACCGTGGCCAGATATGCACTGAGAACTAAAGTTTTAACATTTCATAAATTCAGGTTGTGACGGAATAAAACCATTAAATAAATATATATTTATTATATATACATAATCGGTGGGGTGTGGACTAAGCTAGCGTTCTCTAGAAACTAGCAGTCTGGTGTGGGAGTGCACAATGTTGCGTGGCACGGTTGTGCTCTTACAGTTGCTTGTTGAAACAGCCTTTAGGCAGCCCGGGGGCCCATTGCCTGGCTGTCACTGTTTTAAAACGTTTTATTATCTGTCGGGGCCTATTTATAACATCCACCTCGCATGGGCTGCTGTCTGTAGTTCGCACCTGCAGGAGCAAATGGCCGGCGGAGGGTGGGCGGGCTGGTGGCAAGGACGAGCACGAACACTCAACACCGCACGCTTTGACTTCTCTTTCGCTGAACCAGCCAGGTCCCTTCCTGTGTCGAACCCACACACACACCACACACACACACACTATGCACCGACACTCGTGAAACACGCTACATGCCAGGTAGATTGGACTCGGAGGGGAGCAGTTTGGCATTCAGTTTAACACCACGTGTGTACGTGGGGATCTTTTGAGAGCACGTGTGAGATTTCTACGAAGTGTGGGTATGTATACTGTCTGCAAATACGTGTTTCTCTGAATGATAGCCTGTCTGTGTGCCTCCTCCAGTTACTGGGAGCCTATTTTAAGTAAGCAGCCAAAGGCCACTTAGATTTGGTTGGCTGGAAACTCGGTCCTTTGCACAGAGCACCTCTTGTTACACCACGATCAGACTGACGGCGTCATTGTGTTTTGGTACACCAGAAGTACATTCATTTCCAATGGAGCGCTGCAGTTTCAGTGCATTCTGTGTGGCGCGTACGTGTATTTATCCAACACGTATGAAATTGTATGTGTCGACTTGACAGAAATAGTAGAATAAAGCGAAATATTGAACTTTTGTTACACACACATTCACAAATGTTTGGATTACATATTGAAAAAATGTTTGACTGCTGAATTTATTTACACATCATTGATGCAATGACACTGTCGGGGAGATTGGAGTGTTAGCCCGGCGGCTGCTCCTACTTCCTAGGCCCACATTGCTCCCCTCTGCCTCACCCTTCTAACCCTCCCTCCCCGCTGGCTCCTTCCACACGCCCCCCCAGCCCCAAAGTGCCCAGCTCAGCAAATATTTGAACCTGTGCGAGTTAATCATAAGACTGAACCCCCCCCCCCCACCACCACCCCCCCACCCCCCCTTCGGTCGGCACTAGGGCCAGGTTTCAGAGTGGGCAGACAGGGTCAACAGCAAGGCAGCAGCTCAGCCAGTCATTAGAGCCACTGAACACGGCGATTGGCACGTGTGCTTTTCTGTTGCTCATTAGAAAAAGGACATTTCAGTCTTGGAAGTAGCCTATTTCCTATTCCTCAAAATCCCCTGAATGAATCTAATGTAACTCGAGAAATCTGTAATTAATTTCGACTATTTTGCGGAGGATGTTTTAGTTGAGCTATTTTACATCTAACTAAGGTGTTTGGTGGGTGCAGTATTTCTCACGTTAAAAGATGCACGATGTGTAAACAATGTAAACAAAGTCTGGCTACTGGGCAGGTCTGTCTCACTGTCTATGCTTTTGGATATAGAGCAGTCACTGCAGCTGTTCACCCCATGTTAGTCGGCAAATATAAATCGTCAAATCACAGCCCAACCTTCATATACCTGTTGTGACCAAAATTATCCTATTTACACCTTGAAGTAAATTTTGACACTAGAATAACGGTTTCTGACTCATATCGATGTCACATAGGTCGTTTTCAAAGGGTTTCGTTGCTTTTTGAAGGCAATTGCTCTTTAACCAGCGGTCCCCACGCGCACAGCCCTCCTCAGCCTGGCATAACATTTAGAGAGGGAGGGTGGGAGGGGGGAGGCAGAGGGGGAGGGGGAGCTGTACAGAGAGGCACACTCTCTCACTGTTACACCACCCGTGTCAGATCAAGGAGCAAGCCAGGCAGTCAGGCAAGCACCTGCCTCCAAGCCAAGCCAGAGAGTTACCGGATTACCTGGATTTCATTAAGTACCGCTGAACGCACCGTCACCTCTCTAAGAACCAAAGTAAAATAATCTTGTTTAAGCCACGGAATGGACATTTTCAGAAGGACTTGAGTTTTCTATCTAGAGCTCTGTCTCTTTGGATTTTACACACCGTTATTGGGAGAATTAAACAAAGACTCACCACTGGTGCCTTATACCAGAACATGCACAATTTGCAACGTAAGTTTGAGATCTTGAATCGTTGCAAATCTGACACACTGGATAAGTTTAAAGGGTTTATTGCTAATGCAAGGGCTTCAGCAAAACCTTGAGACAATGAATTTGCTAGATAGATGAATAGGCCAGATAGAAAATGGAAAGTAAATGTGCTGGGTAACAGTGGAGCAGGCTATGGGACAGAAACGAGACTGACAGGTTTTTTTTTTTATGGCCAATCTCCTGGAGCTGTCAAGAGAACAGGTTTTCCTCAAGCCATTGCTCGCGCGCTCTCCGCTGCTGTACTTTTAGACGCTGTTGGTTCATACAGGCCCCATATATCACCCTGCTGTCTTTCTGTGTGGTCAGGACAGCACGCTGATTTATCTAGGGACAACAGTGCAGCATTTTCCATTTAGACTGTACCGTTTCAGAGGCAATTTTAGAGGCCTCAATCGGAATATGATTTACTACCGAGCAAAAATAAATAAGCCCATGAATATGAAGCACAAGTTGAATACTGTAGGATTTTCTTTACTTGAATTTAGTGCGTACATGTAGCTAGCTATTCTTTAAATGAGATCACATGCCCTTAAAAAGGTAATACCAAGCTAAACTGTCCCCCTTATCACTCCGATAAGCTTTTATCTGGTATACTTTCAGTCAGTGGCCTATTTCATCATTCCCAAGCTGCCTTTGGAAAGACTCCATTCCCCCCTCTTCCRCCCAAWKKRCCCCCCCCCCCCCGGAGAATTACTGGTGTATTTTGGAGCCTCCGGGTGACTGGTGGTGGTAAGTGGGTGGCTGTGACCGGGGCAAAGGCTTTAGGACGTGTAGTGGAGCTGCTCAGCCTGGCCTGCCTACGTGCCGCAGCAGCAGATCTGGTTTTGTCTCTGTGCCAACAGTGGGCTGGACTAAACCGGTACACGACACGTGCGGGGAGGAGGGATTGAGCAATCTGCGGGAGGGAGGGCTGAGAGCTACAGAGCAGGAGAGACAGAGAGAAGGCTGCAGATTCGTTTCACTCCAGCTGCGTTAGAGCTAAGAGAAGATGTTCGCAGCAGCTATAGTCGGATCTATCTGGAAAGGATGCTGTGTACTTAAACAGATTATTATAGGGCTATTTTAGCCTGTGTGTGTTCTAGTCTATATAGACACTGATTTGCACTACATGGACTGTGCACGTTGAGGGATAGCAGCAGCAACTTAAAATGGGAAAAGGCCAGTGAGCTTTCAAAATGACATCATCGCTTTCAGGAAATGAAAGATGCAGGAGTTGTTGTTGACAGTCCCCCCCCGCGCTATTGGCTGTGGTAAGTGATGTAACACATTACTGAGCAAGGAAGCAGGCAAGCTGCCTTTAAAGACGGCTTTTTAAAATGGGTTTTTGAGGTGGTTTTACGAAGAGAGCAGGGTTCCATTCAGAACGGATTACGATTGTATCATTCAAATGTGCAACAAGGCTGTCTCTGAAACATGGGAGGATTTGGAGGACTCTTGTCCGAGACCCGATTTTGACGTCGGTTCTGAACCTTTATTTTACCTAGAGCTGGACCCTCCAGGTAGGCAAACTGACTTAGCTCATTAGCGCTGGGTGTTGCATGACAAGTCTGTCTCAATGCGTGCTGAGACATTGTATGGCAGGGGTACGATGGTCTAAGGCTAGCAGCAGCAGCGCAGGAAGTATCCCAAGGCAAATGTGAGTTCTGGTGGCGGTGAAATGTCACCTTGGCTGTCAGCCCAAACTGCTGCTTGCATTGCCATACCCTCTGGCCATCTCTGATCACCTCTTCTGGATCCGTGGATTTAGGCACTGCTGCAACCAGTAGGCTGTTGGAAAGATCCAGCTTTGGAGAAATACAGCTAAAGGGAACAGCACATTTGCGTACATTATTCCATCGCCATGGATATGGCTCATGTTATAAATATGTATATTATGCCCATGGCTCGGTGTCTCTCCTGCTACGTTGAAGTCTGAGGTACACTGCAGCAGGACAGCAGGCAGATGGGGAACAAAGGGAGTGAAGCAGCTCTAGTGGTTTAAAAATAGCCTTCTGCCATTTCAGCTCAGCTCCCTCCTGCCTGCTCCTCTGAAAGAGTGGCAGCTATATCGAGTGAGCCTGAGTCACTCGTGTGATTAACCATTCCAATGCAGCGATTAGGGCTTATTGATTCTGAGTGCTAGCAGCATGAAATAGGAATGGGGGATCTGCGTTAGGGAGAATGCTGTTGCTAAGAAGAAACCATTTGGAAGAGAAGGGACTGGATGTGTTCAACGTGGTGATGTCTGAGGTTTTTTCGTCAATGGAGCTTGGTGGGTTCATTGGCGGTTATATTGGTGGATATGTGGCTGAGTTATAGGATTTACAGGATGATTCTGCAATGGTTTACAGCTTTTTGCATTTGAGCTGCAGGCTCAAAGCTGCGCTCCATTTAGGTCTGACATTTTGCAGTGTCATTAATTTTTTCCCTTTTTTTGTGGCCGTTTTGCAGAAAGGCAGAGATTATCTGTTTACGATGTAATTGGGGCAACAGATGGGGTTGATTTCTCGTTGTTGCGATTTATGGTTCGGTCCCAACACAGGGGAGTGAAGGGGCTCTTTTTTTCTTGAATGTAATCCATTCTCCCTTACTCACTCGCTCTTTTTTTTTCTCTCTCGCTTGTGCTTTCTCTCTTGCTCTCTCTCTCAATGTTGGAGAGCAGTGGTATTATTTCAGCCCAATGTAATCTAGTGGAAAGGATTGGAGGGAGAAAGCAGTATCCTCCCACTGTTCTAACTGCCGCAGACGTTCGATCAGGTTCAAATGGCTCTCTCTTAATCATCCACTAAGCAAATGGAATAATATTTGCCACTCGCAGAAATAGAGTAATATATATTATCTACAACCCCTTTCAGCTCCCCCCTGGCATACTGGCTTAGCATTACATTATATACACTATGCCAGGAGTGACAACACTCCTGATAACGGCATGCTCCTGTTTAATGCACTAGGCAATTGACTGTCTCATCATCACATGAACTAAGCAGCCATCTCTCTCCCCTCTCGAACAATACAGCCCTACCTCCCAAGCCGCCCAAACCCACGGCCCCTGCTGTCACTAACAACGGTATGAACAACAACATGGCGCTGCAGGACGGCGAATGGTACTGGGGAGACATCTCCCGCGAGGAGGTCAACGAGAAGCTGAGGGACACGGCCGACGGTACGTTCTTGGTCCGTGATGCCTCCACTAAGATGCACGGCGACTACACGCTCACGTTGAGGTAAGTCTTTTTCCTTCCCTCGAAAAAGACTCACTTCACACATCCTCTATAACTAGTGTTTGTTGAATATTTCATTTGTATTTGGTCCCCCCTCCCTATTGGTCTCCACTTACAGAAAAGGGGGTAACAATAAGCTGATCAAGATATTCCACCGGGATGGGAAGTACGGCTTTTCGGACCCCCTGACCTTCAACTCAGTGGTGGAGCTCATCAACCACTACCGCAACGAGTCGCTGGCCCAATACAACCCCAAGCTAGACGTCAAGCTGCAGTTCCCCGTCTCCAAACACCAGCAGGTAACCGTCAGCATGATCATAAACGTTATTTATTTACTTTTCACACAATGCGTCATAGCTCAAAAGCCTTGGCAAATTAGTCAGTGTCAATCTACAGCTCTACTCCATTTCTTCGCCTCCCCTCCTCAGGATCAGGTGGTGAAGGAGGACAACATCGAGGCTGTGGGGAAGAAGCTCCACGAGTACCACCAGCAGTACCAGGAGAAAAATCGAGAGTACGACCGCCTCTACGAGGAGTACACCAGGACGTCTCAGGAAATCCAAATGAAGAGGACAGCGATCGAAGCCTTCAACGAAACCATCAAGATCTTCGAGGAGCAGTGCCAAACGCAAGAGCGGTACAGCAAAGAATACATTGAGAAGTTCAGGAGGGAAGGCAATGACAAGGAGATCCAGAGGTAAGGACTTGATCTAGACTCCCCAAAAACTGCCAAAAAAATACAATTTGGACATTTTGTTTTCTTATCTAATCAATTTCTTAATTCTTCATAACTGAGTTATTGTTTTCCTCAGGATCATGGGCAACTATGAGAAACTGAAGTCTCGTATCAGTGAGATCGTGGACAGTAAGCGGCGTCTGGAGGAGGATCTGAAGAAGCAGGCCGCTGACTACCGAGAGATCGACAAACGGATGAACAGCATCAAGCCCGACCTCATCCAGCTCCGCAAGACCAGGGACCAGTACCTCATGTAAGTATCACCTCCTAGTTTCAAATCAATTAACTTTATTTTTCTGGTGATGGGAATGTCTTGTAAAGGTCTCAATACTTCCAGTCTCTAATCGGTCTTGTCATGGTTCTCGTGTTCCAGGTGGTTGACCCAGAAGGGTGTCAGGCAGAAGAAGCTCAACGAGTGGCTGGAAATCAAGAACGAGAACACAGAAGAGTGAGTATTATAGACTGACCTTCCATACATTTTATGATCCTGGTATCTAACGTTGACAAAGTTATGGGACAAGCAATGGGGAATCACATCGCACCATTGTTAAATAGTTTGCCATTCGATATCAAACTTTAAGTATCTAACTCCCTCCGTCCATCTATGTTCTCCAGTCAATACTCTATGGTGGATGACGATGAGGACCTCCCCCACCACGACGAGCGCTCCTGGAAGCTGGGCAACATCAACCGGCTGCAGGCTGAGGCACTCCTCCGGGGGAAGAGAGACGGAACATTCCTGGTCCGAGACAGCAGCAAGGCAGGATGCTACGCCTGCAGTGTTGTGTACGTATAAAGACCTTGTACTCCTTCTACTTTCGTACTATAGTATAGTCATGTAAGCATCTACCTGATCCTGAACTGATCCTACCAGCATTTGGTTACTGATGCAACATAATTTACCTCAGCGTTTGTACGGCTGTAGCTTGACAGTGTTCCCTTGAAGGATCAGACTGTGCTGCACTACACCCTTTCTGTTTACCTCAACCTGAAGTCAAGCTGTTTGCTTCTACACTGTTCAGCACAGTGTCGTTGGCACTGCAAACACAAATTCGGAGACTGTAGACTTTACAGGAACTGGTGTAGCCTTCAGTGTAGACACTGCAGCTCAACCATGTCTAGAGTGAACCTTGTGTGACCAAGGGCTTGATGATTAGTCACGTCGTAGAGTCAGGTGTGCCCTAGTGCTGGGAACGTAAAAGTACAACCTGGCCTAATAGAATTTGTCTTGACGTTTCTCTCCTTCTCCGTCTCTCCTCTCCAGTGTGGAAGGTGAGGTGAAGCACTGTGTCATCAACAAGACGCCCTCAGGGTTTGGCTTCGCCGAACCTTACAACCTGTACAACTCGCTCAAAGAACTGGTCCTCCACTATCAGCACACGTCACTGGTCCAGCACAATGACTCTCTGAATGTTACGCTAGCGCACCCCGTCTACGCACAGCAGAAGCGGTGAGGACCCTCCTGGCCATTCAGTTGGGCAAAAACATGAGACTTGTTTTCCTAAAAATGTATATTTATATATTGTGCTCGGACTTTGGACACAAAGATAAAAAATAAAAACTAGGCCCGTGTCTTGCCTACTAACAGACTTTTGACTCACGAGAGAGGAAAGGACTAAAGAGACTAACGCAAAGCGAAGCCTGAAAACATTTCAGTGACTGAACTGACTGTGAGCAGTGGCGAGAGCCTGAATGTAGTTTTGTCTCTCGTGCGTATTGTGGGAGCACAGAGTCGAGGTGAAACTGCTGAACTCTCTCCCCAGCGGAGGACATTGGAGGCCTTTTCCTAATGGTGCTTGTTCTTTTCAAAGCTTTACCAGCTGGAATGTCAAAACGCAGATAAAACTTGAGTGCATAATTTTTCTTTTTCTTTTCCCCCTTCTTGCGTTTTTACTTTCAAGTCTATCTCCCTGCGGGTGTCTGTGTGTGAGTGTGTGTCCATGTGACAAACTCACAGTATCTGAAAGCTGTTGGGGGTGTCTAACACACGTGTAAGTGTTCAGTGGCAGACCATGGATCAGCTGATAAATGTAGCAAAATGGCACTTTTGACAAAGTATAATCGTTTTCTTGAAAAGACTCCTATGGACTTACAGTGCAGAGACTCTAAACTGTTCTCTACTGTGGATGAGTGAAAATATGAACAGACTTGAAATGGAAATACTTCATTATGTATATATACAGAGGGGAACGTCAGTACACAGCAAACCTACCGCACCATACCAAAAAAAAAAGCTCAGTTACTGTTCAGTTATGTCCTAATCTGCTATGCAATTATGTGTCTCCCTTATTTCTACAAAGTTGTTTTTATGCTGTTGCAAACCCATAATATAAGCTTGTTATTAATGCTTGAGAAAGTGTATTTCCCATGTAAATATCCAAGAGGATATTTTGTGTCAAAATGCCACGGTAAAAACTGCTTCCGATTTTTAAGAAAGTAAATAATAGTAACATATACTTTATTACAAATGACTTTATCAGCAACGGATATAAAGATGGGGAAAGATGAGTATTTTATTAGTTTTTTTTGCTTCAAACTGATGTTCTCAGGCAGAGCCTTTTTGAGTATTTGACAGTTGCTTCAGTCACAAGAAATATTTCTAACATAGCCACGTGTTTTTAGGTCTTTGTCGAAACAACGGTAGCATCCCATGTGGCACCCTATTCCTTATAGTATACAGGGAATAGGGTGCCATTTTAGAATGATGGGAATATTTGTTGATTACTGCAATCATAATGGTGCATGTTGTACTCACCTTTTCAACCATCTCCATGGAAACAACAGTATAGATTTATTTTGTTATATAACCTTTCCCCAAGGAAATCACAGCAAATCGGTGTCTTGAAATGATGGAAATTGTTATTAAAAAGATCAATTGGGAGACATTTTATCTTCCCCTATGCATTGTCCACATTGTATTTTTTCTGTATCAGAAAATCTTTTGAGTTGTTTACGTAGGTGGATCAACTCATTTCAAATAGTCTGTGATTGCTTATTCTCATACGACATTGTATACCAAGTGGTTCTGTTACTTGGAGAAAGTACCCAAATTTAGCTGCCAACCCACTAGTAAACATTGGTGTCACCGCTGCACATTCCCCAAAACTATTTTTCGACCCTGACTTTTTTCCAAGATGTAAATGTCCATGAGTCTAAATTAGTGTTAATCTATACTACACCGTCAGCATGTATGGATTTTTCATTAGAAAATATTATGATTAACTTTGAATTAGACTATCATCCAAGCCCAGTCAATTCAAAAATTAAATCAAATTATTTTAGTTTGGTGACATTTTCGTTCAGAAGTAGGCCTACTCGCCTGAAAGTAATTTGTTTAAATCAACACTGGCTGGCATTGTTGTCAAATATAACCCTCTACATCATCTATCCCTATTAGAAACATGAAATAAATGTGTAGTGTGAGGATTAACCTATTAAATTGTATTTTTAATTCCCCTTTGACATAAATGGCTAGTGAGAGGTTTCAATCTGGCACCACTATTATACCTGTATATTTGCAGGGAGTAAATTTCCACAAATCTCATGGTATACTTAAAGGTTGAAGAGAAAGAGAGGCATTAGATATGTTTCATTCGGGGGGAAAGAAGTGTTGCCAATGTTGGATAAACTTATTTTCTTCTCTCTGGGTGGAATAGTATGCATGTGTTAAACAGGGCAACGGGAGCGGTGCCTTTTGGTGTGGGTTCTGTTTACAACAATGCATTTTTCCCCCCCTAACATGTATGACCCCATTACCTTTTGTGAGCCTCCCTGGGAGGCGTAAACAAACTTAACGCACAAAATAGTCAGTGCAATGTGTACGAGATGTGTTCACACTGTGTAACAGTTTTGCGTCAGTGTATGACCAAAATGATCATCATGTGGAATTTATTTTTACACATTAAGATGAATCGTTTTCTCGCACATCTGACGTTAACTGTTTCTCTTTTGCTTTGCTCACATTGGTACACTCAAGGCCAATAACTTCTGAACCAGCTAAAACAAAGCAAGTTTGGATTCAAACTACTATGCCACCTCTGGGACAAATAACCATTGTACTACAGTATACCTTTATACCTTTTCAAGTTTGTTGTATAAATGTAGTTTGATCCCAGGCTGGTCTTGTTTGTTTTACATTTGTCCAAAATGTCGTCTTGTTCTACACTCTGTTCTTTGGAAAAACCTGCACCATTTTGAGGGTTAGACTTTTCTTTTTTCCCTCAGTTGACACATTCACCTGTGAGGTGATTGTTACAGAAATGTTGATTGCAATTTACCAATATTCCCCAGTTTTGCTTCAATCGTGTATTGGGCTTTGTTTAAAGAAAATAAACATTTGTTTAAAAAAAGTGAAACTTTTCAGTGTTATTATTGAAGTAAATAGCAAATTTTCCACATTGTGACATCCATGTACCCATACCAGACAAAAAAGAAAGACAAAAGGCTCCTTTTCAGTTGCAGAACTGTGTACAGCTGGGTGTCTTTTTGAGGTTATGCAAATTGAATGGTGTGGCATTATGGCACAGCATTGATGTCATCAGTGATAAGACAGAACACTTTGTTCCCTCAGAGAACATTCACACTGTAATTGAATTTATAGAGMCCTATGTGGTTTTTGCTATTTTAACATATCACTTAATTCTAGAATGGACTTTTCAGTTCCTACTTTTAACCGATACATGTCTACTTGCAGAAATAGGATGTTAATTATAATTTTATTAAATTAAATATACATTTACATTTAGTCATTTAGCAGATGCCCTTATCCAGAGCGACTTACAGGAGCAATTCGGGTTAAGTGCCTTGCTCAAGGTCACAGATATAATTTTCAGTTAGTAGGCTCAGGGATTCGAACCAGCAACCTTTCAATTAATGTCTCAGCGCTCTTAACRACTAGGCTACCTGCCGCCCCATATACACTCACCGGACAGTTTATTAGGTACACCACCCCATTCACAAAATTGGATTTCTCCTACACACAGTGAGTCACGTGACCATGGCTTGTTATATAAAGCAGGCAGACATTGAGGCATTCAGTTACTGTTCGAGTGAACATTAGAATGGGCAAAACAAGTGACCTAAGCGATTTTGAGTGTGATATTATAGTCGGTGCCAGGCGCGCCGGATCCAGTATCTCAGAAATGGCCCCCTTCCTGGGCTTTTCACACACAATAGGGTCTAGGGWTTTACCAAGAATGGTGCGACAAACAAAAAACATCCAGTCAGCGGCAGTCCTGTGGGCGAAAACAGCTGGTTGATGAGAGGTCGAAGGAAAATGTCAAGAATCGTGCAAGCTACCGGCGGGCCACAAACAGACAAATAACGGCAGTGGTGTGCAGAACGGTAATCTCGGAACGCACACATTGTTGATCCTTGTCACGGATGGGCTATTGCAGCAGACGACCACGCCGGATCCCACTCGTATCAGCTAAAAACAAGAAGAAGTGGCTCGTTGTCACGTGATTACCAACACTGGACAATTGAGGAGTGGAAAAACAGCGCCTGGAACATGACAGCGAGTTCAGTTTACTTGAGTGGCCTGGTCAGTCCCCAGACCTGGTCAGTCCCCAGACCTGGTCAGTCCCCAGAGCTCAACCCAATAGAGCATCTTTGGGATGAGATGGAACAGGCTGTTCGCAGCAAGAATGTATCGCTGTCTAAACTGCAGCAACTGCATAATGCCATCGCGTCAGCATGGACAAACATCCCCGTGGAACGTTTCTAATACCTTGTAGAATGCCCCGAATAATTCAGGCTGTTCTAGAGGCAGAGGGGGTGTGATGCAGTTCTAGATGGGTGTACCTCTATCAGATCTTACTTCATTTAAAGATATTTTGTGCATGCACCCCAATAAGCACAGTGTTCCTTTACTTATTAATGCCTTGACCCACCAAAATGGTCTTGTGAATCATTATTTTAACAAACCAATGGTTCCATCCATAGCACAATCTTAAACCACAACCCAGTAGAGATTGGCTGCGATCCACCATTTTGTGAAACAAGTTTATCCACACTCTTTTAACACAAGAGGTCTTAACTGTTACAAGTGACGTGCCAGCAGGCCATACCAGCCCTGACTCACTGGGAGCAATGAGTCTTGCCCTGGGTTATGTACCATTGCTCCAGCTCAAAAGGCAAATAGTTCCCTGGAGGTTATAGCCATCCCAGCAAACTTGATTAATCATCTACAGAGAGATGGAGCGTGAGAGAGAGGGATATCATTCGAGCAATGTGACCCAGAGGAAAGACTGGATTCTTCCCATTGTAGTTCCTTGAATTGCAAATAATAACAACCCTCCTGCCAATTACAGTGCCCTTAGTCTGCATTTACAACAGCCATGTTGGAGAATTCTGGAATGCACTGTTCTGAAACATGCTGAAAGGTTTTTTGATAGAATTAGATCACCTTCTAGAGCTTCCTCTCAACTAAAGTGCCAGAATGCAGAGGTAGCTACGAGAAGAAAGATCTAGGTGAGGTTGATCAAGCGTATCCTCTGACAACCACTGTGTCTGCTGTTTGCGTCAGCATCAGAAACGGAGAATGTAAACCACAGAGCACATGACCTTAACCTCTCGATTTGTTCTCACCTCAGCGGACTGCATCTTTTTCACACTTATGAATAAGACATTTATAAATAGAGCAAAATGTTTCCATAGTAAAATGAAGTACTATCTAAGACATGACAGAGGTAGACTAGATTATGCATTCATTTAATCACAGCTTGTTTAAGTAGTACATCATAGACCTAATTAATATGACTGAAATATAATTATTTTGCATTTGCATTTTGATTAAGGTATCTTACCAATGTCAGTCCTAACCCAAAGACAGGTCCATGCACAAAGATGAGCCAATTAGCTTTTGTGGCATCAAAGCTAGACCAGTGAGAGGTCAAAGGGGAGTGTCCATTAGCTAAAGGCCTTAAAGTACCACAATTCACTTTTTTTCAGCTGAAAGACGATGCCCAGAGATTGAAGTCAAAAAGAAATCATTTTAGTCAAAGTATGATATATTTGGGCTTGAAGTGATAAATCCGCTTCAATGCCGTGTATTTCCCCTATGAGATGACGAGCAAATACTTTTCATAGAACGTTTCTTTTCAGGGCTGGGTTTTAATAGAATGATACCAACCACCAGCATGGGATTGTTTATTCATCATCAACAGCTGAAAAGTTCTTCCTCTTCACAACTGAGGCTCGTAGCATAGCTTCTCTCTCTATTGAATAAAGGCAGTTGATGTCAACAGCCCTCATCAAATATTCCAAAAAGGATTACAGTAATGAGATGTATCCACCAATCCAAAGAAAGGATAGATGGGAGCTAGACAGCCCGCCATACCGCTTTGTGGAAAACGACTCCCATTGTTAGGGCGYAGAGATGTATCTTCCCAATATATCCATAATCTTTGGCTGTGCCAAACAGCCTTGCATCCACTTAGCCGTCTGAGCCGTGGAGCAAATACAAATAGTGGGTGCAAATGTATGTTTTTGCACCTCCATGTTTTTACCAGAAAATGTAAATAAACCATTGGATTATATATATTATCCAATGGTTTATTTACATGCCGGTATATATATATATATATATATATATATATATATATATATATATATATATATATATACACTGCTCAAAAAAATAAAGGGAACACTTAAACAACACAATGTAACTCCAAGTCAATCACACTTCTGTGAAATCAAACTGTCCACTTAGGAAGCAACACTGATTGACAATAAATGTCACATGCTGTTGTGCAAATGGAATAGACAAAAGGTGGAAATTATAGGCAATTAGCAAGACACCCCCAATAAAGGAGTGGTTCTGCAGGTGGTGACCACAGACCACTTCTCAGTTCCTATGCTTCCTGGCTGATGTTTTGGTCACTTTTGAATGCTGGCGGTGCTTTCACTCTAGTGGTAGCATGAGACGGAGTCTACAACCCACACAAGTGGCTCAGGTAGTGCAGCTCATCCAGGATGGCACATCAATGCGAGCTGTGGCAAGAAGGTTTGCTGTGTCTGTCAGCGTAGTGTCCAGAGCATGGAGGCGCTACCAGGAGACAGGCCAGTACATCAGGAGACGTGGAGGAGGCCGTAGGAGGGCAACAACCCAGCAGCAGGACCGCTACCTCCGCCTTTGTGCAAGGAGGTGCACTGCCAGAGCCCTGCAAAATGACCTCCAGCAGGCCATAAATGTGCATGTGTCAGCATATGGTCTCACAAGGGCTCTGAGGATCTCATCTCGGTACCTAATGGCAGTCAGGCTACCTCTGGCGAGCACATGGAGGGCTGTGCGGCCCCACAAAGAAATGCCACCCCACACCATGACTGACCCACCGCCAAACCGGTCATACTGGAGGATGTTGCAGGCAGCAGAACGTTCTCCACGGCATCTCCAGACTCTGTCACGTCTGTCACATGTGCTCATGTGCTCAGTGTGAACCTGCTTTCATCTGTGAAGAGCACAGGGCGCCAGTGGCGAATTTGCCAATCTTGGTGTTCTCTGGCAAATGCCAAACGTCCTGCACGGTGTTGGGCTGTAAGCACAACCCCCACCTGTGGACGTCGGGCCCTCATACCACCCTCATGGAGTCTGTTTCTGACCGTTTGAGCAGACACATGCACATTTGCGTGATATGATTGCATTTTGCAACCCTGCTTTCCCCGTCGACCCAAGATTAATGGTTTTGACCACTAATTCCTTGCTTCCCTGCTTTGATTGTGTCTAAGTGTCTATTCTGAAAAGAAAATTGGTGGGAAGTTGTTTATCTATTTTGTTGTGCTGTTGTGTTTCTATTGGTCTCTCATGTCTGATGGACTCAGAGTGCTGTTACATGTCATTTGTGACATGCATCATGAGCAGTCATTGTAGGCTATCATTTCACTTCGCATGTGAGAACGATGAGRACAGGCTGACTTGGCTTTGCTGTATGGTAGCCAACATCTGCCAACAGTTAGCTACAGATTGTACTCCAGATAATGTGATGTTACCAAAGTTTTTGGTGTCCATTACTGGGTGTTACAGGAAAGCCCCATACAAACTACCGCCATGTATCGAGTGAGATATGCCTCTTGCATGTGTAGATCATTGTTTTGGTCYCACTGTGTGACGTGCTGTCATCTACTTCTACTTGTGGCCGCAGATAAGATGGCAAGGAACCTCCTCGCTCGGTACAAAACYTGGATTGAATATCTTTGAGTTTTCACTGGTTTTTGTAGAACCACCTGCAATGGAAACTGACATTTCTAAGATACTTTTTTCACCAAATCMAGAACAAAGAAAGTATTGCCAAGAAAAGGTTAGTTTAAAAATCTATGGCGGCGATTTGTATGGGSCTTTCTTGTAACGCCCAGGATTGGACACCAAAAATATCTGGTGCACAATCTGTAGCTAGCCAGTAGTTTACCTACTAAAGGTTGCACCATGTCCATTACAATGTAGAAAATGCATGTCTCTTATGGAAGATGCCAAAACTTTGGAGATAACAATAGATTTGTTGATTCAACTTACAATATTTTCTTACCAGGCTGCTGTAAAATGTCAAGTCCAATCTGGATTTTGTGTTGCGTTAACTTATTCTAAAGTTTCTTCAACCTAGTAAATAAGTGGAAATGTAGATTTACTAACTTGAGTAAACTTTATACTTTTAGTCAAATCAATACGCTTCAACAGATTTTTTTTGTTTTTGCCATCAAAGCTACGCAAGTGGTTTTGACAAATTCCTAAAAGGAGAGGACAAGTGTTTGCTAGTCAGAAAAACAACATTTTGGTTGTTTCAATTTACCAAAGTTTTTTACAAGGCTGTCTAAAAATGTTTCGTTGTCAACTCCCTATACAGTTGAAACTAGTGATGTTACGTTTGATACCGGCGCTCTGAAGCATGCGTCAAAATCGCTATGCTGCCAACTTCGAAGCAGTGTACCAATGCGTATATCACTTTATCACAAGTATGTCATCAATTACGTCCGAAGCGTTGCTCGATCACATGCTTTTTCAAACCTTGTGTTGCAAAATGCGAGATCCCACTGATTTCGCCTTTGTTCCGGTGCTTTCTTCGATTCCAAGCTGCTTTCGAACACTGACCTCTACTGGACACCGTACTTACAAATATTGTTAGGATTTTGTACATGTAGTTTCACCTGACTGGTAGCTTAGCAGGTAAAGTAGAACTATGCAATATTTAAGGGTATGAGGTTGAATCCTGTTGAAGGTACACTATTTAGATTTGTTTTTAAATTGAAACCACACTATCTGCACTGTTGTTCAAATAATTAGTTTTTTTGGTATAGTATAAGCTTCTGTCTTAAGCATCCTAAATAATGCCATACATTTCATTTTTTTTAAACAGTAAACTTGAAGACAAAAAAGGGAAGCATGATGTAAGATGCAAACTTGGTATTCCAATATGCTACTAAAGCCAATGACTTTCCACTGCGCCACAGAGTTTTAATGAAAACAGTGGAGATAATCACATGCTGCTATTTATTGCTGAAAGCAGATGTCACTGATAATGAAGCTCCAAGTAATGAACCGTTTTTCAGCACAATTTGGTGAAAGCTCCAAAGCCTTCAGAAAGCCTTGGTTTCCCATCACTATTTGAAACAACTACTGTACTTAGAAAATGACACATTTCAGAACTGACTAAGTCTTACACTGATAAAAAAATATAAACACACCAAAGTGTTGGTCCCATGTTTCATGAGATTAAATAAAAGATCCCAGAAATGTTCCATAGGCACAAAAAGCTTATTTCTCCCTGTTAATGAGCATTTCTCCTTTACCAAGAAAATCCATCCACCTGACAGGTGTGGCATATCAAGAAACTGATTAAACAGCARGATAATTACACTGGTGCATCTTGTGCTGGGGACAATAAAAGGCTACTCTAAAATGTGCAGTTTTGTCACACAACATTTTGGAGAAATGTCCTCTGGTCTGATGAAACAAAAATATAACTGTTTGGCCATAATGACCATCGTTATGTTTGGAGGAAAAAGGGGAAAGCTTGCAAGCCGAAGAACACCATCCCAACCGTGAAGCACGGGAGTGGCAGCATCATGTTGTGGGGTGCTTTGCTGCAGGAGGGACTGGTGCACTTCACAAAATAGATGGCATCATAAGGAAGGACAATTATGTGGATATATTGAAGCAACATCTCAAAACATCCATCAGTCAAGAAGTTAAAGCTTGGTCGCAAATGGGTCCAAATGGACAATGACCCCAAGCATACTTCCAAAGTTGTGGCAATATGGCTTAAGGACAACAAAGTCAAGGTATTGGATTGGCCATCACAAAGCTCTGACCTCAATCCTATAGAAAATTTGTGGGCAGAACTGAAAAAGCGTGTGCGAGCAAGGAGGCCTACAAACCTGACTCAGTTACACCAGCTCTGTCAGGAGGAATGGGACACAATTCACCCAACTTATTGTGGGGAAGCTTGTGGAAGGCTACCCACAACGTTTGAACCAAGATAAACAATTTAAAGGCAATGCTACCAAATACTAATTGACTGTATGTAAACTTCTGACCCACTGGGAATGTAATGAAATAAATAAAAGCTGAAATAAATCATTCTCTCTACTATTATTCTGACATTTCATATACTTAAAATAAAGTGGTGATCCTAACTGACCTAAGACAGTGAATTGTTACTAGGATTAAATGTCAGGAATTGTGAAAAACTGAGTTAAATGTATTTGGCTAAGGTGTATGTAAACCTCCGACTTCAACTGTATATATAATAGAGATTTCAGTAGGGAACTTTATACTCCCATCTGTCTCTTGCTCAGAATGTGAATTACATCATGACATTAGGAGGGTCTCTATTGTGCATGACATTTTTTCTTGGGCCTAATATTAAAGAATTKATTTAAACTGTAAAAATATATTGACTTTTAATGTGACATGAACAAAACCAGTCATGATACAGTATTTATCTGATTGTCAAATAAATCACTTCAAAYAGTAGGCTATGTTCATCCACTTCAAAATAAGTCCAGCATCCAAACTGCATGTTGGCCTACACTCACGCCATTTTATGAATGGAAATAGACATCGACAAAACACCAAAAAGTGTTCCAAATGACATTTAGCTAATGCCATTGATTAGGCCTATATTAATTGATGCGTCTTGCTGACAAATGTACCTTTTTTTGTAGCCTGAAAAGTTGGGACACCTAAAATTGGTCTGAAACTGTCCTGGAAAAAATGGGATGGTCCACTTACTACTTAATTATTTACATTTTTTTTAACAAAGCAAGTTAGTTAAGAACAAATTGTTATTTACAATGACGGCCTACTTGTAAAGCCCCCCCGGGCCAAATCCTCCCCTAACCTTGACGACACTGGGCCAATTGTGTGCCGCCCTATGGGACTCCRGCTCACGGCCGGTTGTGATACAGCCCGGGATCGAACCTGGGTCTGTAGTGACGCCTCTTGCARGGGGATGCAGTGCCTTAGACCACTGCACCATTCGGGAGGCCATGTATTACAATGGGTATTACCATGAACTTCAAATAGGTCCTACCGGTAGCCAGTTATGCAGTGGTAAAATAAATTGGTGGGTAAACTCTGATTGCTGGATCCCGGTGAAAAATAGTTATGTTTCCCATACTTTCAATGCATTTCTCAGAAAAATATGGGTAAATGGCGTTTACTTGTGTTTACCCTCCACTAGGCATAGAGCACTGCCGGTAGCCTACCCTAATATTGAACTTAAACCCTGTACGAATCATGGATCTTGGAGGTCTCTTGGTAAATGCACTGTGAGTGTAGCTATGCCTATATAACATTTCATTATGTTTCACCGTGAAAAGTTCTCATGGGGGACACAAATCCAAAATAAAGAAGGCCTATCCCATTGCTAAATTGAATGCTTCTAATCGAAAGAGTCAACTATAGGCCTACTGTCATTAACATATACTTAGTGGATGGATTGGATTCTCATTGGTGTCTTGCTGTATTTAGTTGTCTAGTGATATAGTCAACCATCATCAGTTGATCCAGGAAAGAAAACAAATATTGATTGAAAATAATAAAGCTATAGAAATGGTCTACTACTTCCGGCCACGGAGAACATTACCAGTGCGCACCTGGAAAAGAAAGGAATGAGCGCTCTAAACAGCTGACTGACAAAAGCAAATAATGATAAATCAACGGATAAATCTAATGCATTGGAATAAAGGCTATTTTATTACGCGTGGCAAACAAATAGCGAAAATTAGGAAGTACAAAGGACAATGGGATAGGGATAGGCAACCCTGGTCTTGAAGTGCCACACTTCATGTTTTTGACTTAACTGATGTGGATTTTWATTTTTTTATTTAACCCTTTATTTAACTAGGCAAGTCAGTTAAGAACAAATTCTTATTTACAATGACGGCCTACCAGGGAACAGTGGGTTAACTGCCTTGTTCAGGGAAGACGAGGTGTGTTGAAGTTAGGCAATCACTGAACTAATCAATTAGCTCAGTTTGTCAGGTATGGTGCCTATTTGGAACAAAAACCTGCAGTACCTGCGGCACTCAATTATTTTAGAGACCACCCAAAGTTTGACTTTTGTTGCATTTAGTGGTGCTAACATCTCATTCAGGGAAGCTGAGCCRCGCTAGCTCCCCTGTAATTTGCATCCTAATCTTGCCAATGTGTGAGCTTTTTTGCTAGTTTCAAAACTGGCAGTGTACTCATTATTGTCAACCAACCAGACCACTTTCACTGCAACATCATTTTCAGTAATGGTTACAGAAACTTTTTACATGTTTTTGTGTATTTACCTTCGTTGAATGCAATAACTTAAGTCGCTCTGGATGAAAGAGTGACCAAAATGGAAATGTAAAAATTAAGGTTGCAAGGCATGATGGCTATTATTCTAATTAGCTCCYCCCCRCATAATAAAGTGAAGTCATCTGAACTTGACTTTGTCAGTCAACACTGTTGTTACTGTATYTTGATTCAGTTGATTTGACTTATTGGTTGTGAATTTCTAGGTTGAGTTAACACGTAGTTGTATATAGACTTATTTTTCTACTGTATAATTGACTGTATGTTTGTCCATGTGTAACTCTGTGTTGTTGTATGTGTCGAATTGCTATGCTTTATCTTCGCCAGGTCGCAGTTGCAAATAAGAACTTGTTCTCAACTAGCCTACCTGGTTAAATAAAGGTGAAGTAAAATTTAAAAAATAAATYAAAAGTAGTTCTTAGCAGATTCAACTTGATTTCACAAGTTAACTTATGACAATTTGATATTTTAGTTATCTTAACCTGATATTTTTTGTCAACACAACTGTTGTGTTGCTTCYGTTGATTGGACTTCATGGTTGTGAATTTCTAAGTTGTGGAAACACATTGTTTTTTGCTAACTCAATTTGATTTAATATACTAAACAAAAATATTAATGCAACATGCAACAATTACAAAGATTTTACTGTTACAGTTCATATAAGGAAATCAGTCAGTTGAAATAAATACATTTGGCCCTAATCTATGGATTTAACGAGTGGGAATACAGATATGTATCTGTTGGTCATAGATTCCTTGAAGAAAAAAAGTAGGGGGCCTGGATCAGAAAACCAGTCAGAATCTGGTGTGACCACCATTTACCACATGCAGCACGACACAACATCAGGATGTTGATTGAGGCCGGTAGAGTGTTGTCCCACTCCTCTTCAATGTCTGTGCGAAGTTGCTGGATGTTGGCGGGAACTGGAACAGGCTGTCATACACGTCGATCCAGAGCATCCCAAACGTGCTCAATGGGTGACATGTCTTTTGAGTATGCAGGCCATGGAAGAACTGTGACATTTTAAGCTTCAGGAATTGTGTACAGATCCTTGCAACATTGGGCCGTGCATTATCATGCTGAAACATCTCGGGATCTTCAGGATCTCGTCATGGTGTCTCTGTGCATTCAAATTTCCATCGATAAAATWAATTGTATTCGTTGTCCGTAGCTTATGCCTGCCCATACCATAACCCCACCACCATGGGGCACACATTGACATCAGCTAACCGCTCGCCCACGCAATGCAATACACATGGTCTGCGATTGTGAGGCCGGTTCATAAAGATAAGGGTTGTGCCACCATTAGTTTGTTCTACACCAGSTGTATGAAGGCTGGCTAGAGCTGAGGGCAGAGGTCTCCAAGCCTGGTCTTGAAGATCTACCAGCGGATATAAAATATCATAGACTTTTACATGCAAACACCTGGATAAGAGTCCAATACAGTAGCCTATAAAGTGCATTCGGAAAGTATTCAGACCCCTTGACTTTTTCCACATTTTGTTATGTTACAGCCTTATTTTTCCTCATCAATCTACGCACAATACCCCATAATGACAAATCYAAAAAATATATATTTTATTTTAGCAAATGTATTAATAAAAAAACAAACAGAAATACCTTATTTACATAAGTATAAGCTGAGGTGCATCCAGTTTCCATTGATCATCCTTGAGATGTTTCTACAGCTTGATTGGAGTCCACCTGTGGTAAATTCAATTGATTGGACATGATTTGGAAAGGCACACACCTGTCTAATGATCATGTTGTTTAATTAGCTTCTTGATATGCCACACCTGTGAGGTGGATGGATTATCTTGGCAAAGGAGAAATGCTCACTAATAGGGATGTAAACCAATGTGTGCACAATATTTAGCAAATTAAGCTTTTTGTGCATATGGAAAATCTCTGGGATCTTTTATTTCAGCTCATGAAACATGGGACCTGCACTTTACACAAAGGAAATAGCATTGAGTTGGGGAGTTAATGGATAAGGAAAATATTCAGACTGCTTATCTTCAAATGCCCTGATAGAGGGAGGATGGACAGGGCTTTTGGTATTACACAATATTCTGTTAATATTTGCCAAATATATCTGTGGGATTGCAGAGCAACTCTCAGAATCAGATCTCTGGGAAGTCATTACGGAACAAAGTCCCTCTCCCCGTTGGCATAGAAAGTAGCTGTTGCAACCCTAACATGCCAACTGATTTACATTTCATATTTATCCAATTAAAGTCAGCTTGGCATGTGGTTCAAGGCAGTACAACATCAACATCTTTCTCTGATGCTTTGCTCTGTGTCTGTCACTCACATTTCACTCATGCTTTGCAGTCTTTGGTCAAATCAATGAAACTGTGTGCATTGAAGATAAGTCACCTACTGTACATGTGGTACAGAGTCAATGTGCGGTGGCACCGGTTAGTTGAGGTTGCATATACATGTAGGTAAATTAAAGTGACTATGCATAGATGACAACAGAGAGTGGCAGTGATGTGGAGAGGGGAAGGGGGGGGGGGGCAATGTGAATAGTCTGGGTAGCCATTTGACCTGAGTCTTATGGCTTGGGGTAGAAGCTGTTTAGAACCCTCTTGGACCTAGACTTGGCGCTCCGGTACCACTTGCCATGTGGTAGCAGAGAGAATAGTCTATGACTAGGGTGGCTGCAGTCTTTGACAATTTTCAGGGCCTTCCTCTGACACCGCCTGGTACAGAGGTCCTGGATGGCAGGAAGCTTGGCCCCAGTGATGTACTGGGTTGTTCGTACTACCCTCTGTAGTGCCTTGCGGTCGGAGGCCGAGCAGTTGCCATACCAGGCAGTGATGCCAGAAAATATAAGAAAATATAAAAAACTATCGGCCTATATCGAATCTTCCATTCCTCTCCAAAAAAAGTTAAAAAGCTGTTGCGCAGCAACTCACTGCCTTCCTGAAGACAAACAATGTATACGAAATGCTTCAGTCTGGTTTTAGACCCCATCATAGCACCGAGACTGCACTTGTGAAGGTGGTAAATGACCTTTTAATGGCGTCAGACCACCTGGGGGTAGCCCGTCAGGAAGTCCAGGATCCAGTTGCAGAGGGAGGTGTTTAGTCCCAGGGTTCTTAGCTTATTGATGCGCTTTGAGGGCACTATGGTGTTGAACGCTGAGCTGTAGTCAATGAATTGCATTCTCACGTAGGTGTTCCTTCTGTCCAGGTGGGAAAGGGCAGTGTGGAGTGCAATAGAGATGGCATCATCTGTGGATCTGTTGGGGCAGTATGCAAATTGGAGTGGGTCTAGAGTTTCTGGGATGATGGTGTTGATGTGAGCCATGACCAGCATTTCAAAGCACTTCATGGCTACAGACGTGAGTGCTACGGGTCGGTAGTCATTTAGACAGGTCACCTTAGTGTTCTTGGGCACAGGCACTATGCTTAAAACATGTTGGTATTACAGACTCAGACAGGGAGAGGTTGAAAATGTCYGTGAAGACACTTGCTAGTTGGTCAGTGCATGCTTGGAATACACATCCTGGTAATCRGTCTGGCCCTGCGGCCTTGRGAWTGTTYWCRTGTRTAAAGGTCTMACTCACATCGGCTGCGGAGAGCGTGATCACACAGTCTTCCGGTACAGCTGGTGCTCTCATGCATGTTTCAATGTTATTTGCCTCGAAACGAGCATAGAAGTAGTTTAGCTCGTCCGGTAGGCTCTGGTCACTTGGCAGCTCTCGGCTGTGCTTCCCTTTGTAGTCTGTAATGGTTTGCAGGCCTTACCACATCCGACGAGTGTCAGAGCCGGTGTAGTACGACTCGATCTTCATCCTGTATTGACTCTTTGTCTGTTTGAGGGTTTGTCGGAGGTCATAGCGGGATTTCTTATAAGCTTCCGGGTTAGAGTCCCGCTCCTTGAAAGCGGCAGCACTTGCCTTTAGCTCAGTGCGGATGATGCCTGTAATCTATGGTTTCTGGTTGAGGTTTGTATGTATGGTCACTGTGGGGACGACGTCATTGATGCACTTATTGATGAAGCTGATGACAGATGTGGTGTACTCCTCAATGCCATTGGAGGAATCCCGGAACATATTCCAGTCTGTGCTAGCAAAACAGTCCTGTAGCTTAGCATCTGCTTCATCTGACCACTTTTGTTATTGATCTAGTCACTGGTGCTTCCTGCTTTAATTTTTGCTTGTAAGCAGGAATTAGGAGGATAGAATTATGGTCAGATTTGCCAAATGGAGGGCGAGAGAGAGCTTTGTATGCATCTCTGTGTGTGGAGTAAAGGTGGTCCAGAGTTCTCCCTCTGGTTGCACATTAAACATGTTGATATAAATTAGGTAAAACTGATTTAAGTTTCCCTGCATTAAAGTCCCCGGCTACTAGGAGCGAGGCCTCTGGGTGAGCGTTTTCTTGTTTTCTTATGGTGTAATACAACTCATTCAATGCTATCTTAGTGGCAGCCTCTGACTGTGCTGGTATGTAAGCTACAAAGAATATAGATGAAAACTCTCTTGGTAGGTAATATGGTCTGCAGCTTATCATGAGAAACTCTACCTCAGGCGAGCAATGGATCGAGACTTCCTTAATATCGTGCACCAGCTTTTGTTTACAAAAATACATAGACCGACGCCCCTTGTCTTACCAGACGCCACTGTTCTATCCTGCCGGTACATCGTATAACCAGCCAGCTGAATGTTGACATTGTCGTTGTTCAGCCACGACTCCGTGAAGCATAAGATTTATAATGTCCCGTTGGTAGTTTAATCTTCCCAATAACTTAATCTTAATCTTCCCAATAACTAAATTCTGCTCGCAAACATGCATTCCAAAGATTGCATGTTTGCGAGCAGAATTGAGGGGAGTGGAGGTTTATTCGATCGCCTCCTACTCCTTAGAAGGCAGCCTGCCCTCCGGCTTCGCTTTCTCCGCCTCCTCTTCACGCAGATCACTGGGGTTAGGCCCTGTCGGAGCCGTATATCCTCCGCCTCGGGCTCGTCAGAGTCGTGACAGAAGAAAAAGGATTCTGCTTGTCCGTGGTGAGTAATCACAGTCCTGATGTCTAGAAGTTATTCTCGGTCATAAGAGATGGTAGTGGCAACATTATATACAAAAATAGTAAAAATAGATGAGATCAACACTCCTACAGTATAAATGGTAATAGAGTGGCTCAGTTGGTAGAGCATGGTGTTTGCTACGCCCGGGTTGTGGTTCGATTCCCACGCAGGACCAATATGGGGGGAAAAGTATGAATAATGTATGRACTCACTACTGGTTCCATGCATTGTGTGAGGGGTAGGAATGGGTGGATTTCTCCATCCCCTTCTCCAGCTGTTTTTATTGGGCAGTTCAATGTTGAGAAATGTCTCAGTCCCTGGAGCAAAACATTTTGTGCTAGCCTGGAGCACGAGCACATTTTAAACCTGCATCAGGAAATTGAGTCTATCATAGTTCATGTGGGATTCAATGACATTATGAAGGGCAGTTCAGAACAGTTGAAGATAGATTTTAAAGAACTGATTAAGTCCTTTTCACAGCATTATAAGGGGGGATACCTAGTCAGTTGTACAACTGAATGCATTCAACTGAAATGTGTCTTCCGCAATTAACCCAACCCCTCTGAATCAGAGAGGTGCGGTGGACTACCATAATCGACTTCCACGTCTTCGGCACGCGAGGAACAGTGGGTTAACTGCCCTGCTCAGGGGCAGCTTGGATATTCGATCTCGCAACCTTTCAGTTTCTGGCCCAACACTCTAACCACTAGGCTATCTGCCACTGCGTTGAGACCATGACTTATCCATGACCCAAGCCCAGTTCTGTAAATCCCTACCATTTTGTCGCCGAGTTGTCATAATGCTTCAGCAAATGTCCATTATCCCAGTGGCGTTGGTACACAGAATGTAAGTAACCTAATGTATGTCCCTCTAACTGCCCTGAATGCCTCTGCTGATCCTACAGCTATTGTATGCAGCAATGATGTGCATATGAACCAGATTTATGCTGTTAGCACTGAGGCGGTGTGCCCAAGTAGGAAGTCCACTGTGTGCAGCTCACCCTGCACTAACATAAATAACATGAGCATATCTACTTCTGATWAGCTTCCCAGTAATGCAATGAAAACAATCAAGCATCCCAGAAAAGTGCTAAATATATCCCACATTAACATATGTAACTTAAGAAACGAGGTTCATGAAATCAATAACTTGCTAGTGACAGATGATATTCATATTCTGACAATCTCTGGAAATCACCTACATAATACCTTTGACGAAACAGTGGTAGCAATACATGGTTATAACATCTATAGAAAAGACAGAAATAACAATGGTGGATGTGTTGCTGTTTATATTGACAGCCATATTCCTGTAAAGCTTAGAGAGGATCCAATGTTAAATACTGTTGAAGTAATATGGCTACAGGTTCATCTGCCTCACCTGAAGCCCATTCTATTGGGAAGCTGCTATAGACCATCAAGTGCTAACAGTCAGAATCTGGATAATGAGTGAAATGTTTGATGATGATGTATGTGATATCAACAGAGAGGTATATTTTCTGGGTGATTTAAATATTGACTGGCTTTCATCAAGCTGCCCACTCAAGAAAAAGCTTCAAACTGTAATCAGTGCCTGCAACCTGGTTCAGGTTATCAGTCAACCTACCAGGGTAGTTACAAACAGCACAGGAATGAAATCATCAACATGTATTGATCACATCTTTACTAATGCTGCAGAAATTTGTTTTAAAGTGTAACGTCTGCTTCCAACTCACACTCTCAAACACGTAGATCCCCTGAATGCAGCTCACTTCCCAGCCCACTTTCCAACTCACACTCTCAAACACATAGATCCCCTGAACGCAGCTCACTCTCCAGATCCCAATCACCTGAATTCTGATCACCTGTTCACACACCTGTATGTCATTATCACACACTATTTAGTTCAGTTCTTTGCACCCCATTATTGTGAGGTATTGTTTGTTTTGTGGCACACTTCTATTCAGAGATCTGGGTTTCCTGTAATTGACTCCTCCCGTGTATGATAGTTTTTGCCTGCCTCACTTACGACGCCTTTTGCCTTTTTCCTGCCTGTACTTCAGCCTATCGGATTTCCTGTTATCAACCCATTTCCTGATCTCCCGGATGACGTTACTAGCCTTTTCCCTGCCTGTACTGTTGCCTTTTTGGACCCCCTGTGTATGACCTTCTGCCTGCACCTGGACCCAGCTACCTGCCTCCTCCTGTGGTCCTTTATAATAAACACCTGCTGCGCCCTGCGCTTGAAACCAGCAATCTGTCTCCCATCGTGTTCATTACAGAAAGCAGTATCCAGATCCATCGGATGTAGCGATCACAATATAATAGCCATATCTAGGAAAACCAATGTTCCAAAAGGCTGGGCCTAATATAATGTATAAGAGGTCATGCAATAGGTGTTGTAGTGATTCCTATGTTGTTGATGTAAAGAATATTTGTTGATCTGTGGTATGTAATGAGGAGCAACCAGACGCTGCACTTGACATATTTATGAAATAGCTTTTTTCAGTTACTAATAAGCATGCACCCATTAACAAAATGACTGTAAAAACCGTAACATTGTTTGGTTGAGAGAGATGAGGCAAAAGGAATGGCAAATAAATGTGGCTGCACAACCGATTGGCAAACGTACTGCAAATTGAGAAATCATGTGACTAAACTGAATAAAAAATAAGAATCTATACTATGTAACGAAGATAAATGATATAAAGAATGATAGTAAATGTGATAGCTTTGGAGCACCTTAAATTACATTTTGAGCAAAAAGGCAAACTCAGCTTCATTATTCATTGAATCAGATGGCTTATTCATCACAAAACCCACTGATATTGCCAATTACTTGAATTATTTTTTCATTGGCAAGATTAGCAACTTAGCAATGACATGCCAGCAACAAACGCTGACACTACACATCCACGTTTAACTTCTCAAATTATGAAAGACAAGCATTGCAATTTTGAATTCCGTAAAGTGAGTGTGGAAGAGGTGAAAAAAGTATTGTTGTCTATCAACAATGACAAGCCACCAGGGTCTGGCAACTTGGATGGAAAATGACTGAGAATAATAGCAGACGATATTGCCACTCCTTTTAGCCATATCTTCAATCTAAAGCTTTACACCCCCTGCTATATTGTGGTTAAAGAGTTACCTGTCTAACAGAACACAGAGGGTGTTCTTTAATGGAAGCCTCTCCAACAGAATCCAGATACTGTAGAATAGGGAATTACCCAGGGCAGCTTTCTAGGCTCCTACCTTTTTTCAATCTTTACTAATGGCATGCCACAGGCTTTGTGTAAAGCCATTATGTCTATGTATGCGGACGAGTCAACACTATACACGTCAGCTACTACAGCGAGTGAAATCACTGCAACACTTAACAAAGAGCTGCAGTTAGTTTCAGAATGTGTGGAAAGGAATAAGTTAGTCCTAAATATTTAAAAAACTAAAAGCATTGTATTTGGGACAAATCATTCACTAAACCTTAAACGTCAACTAAATATTGTAATAAATAATGTGGAAATTGAGCAAGTCGAGGTGACTAAACTGCTTGGAGTAACCCTTGTAAACTGTCATGGTCAAAACATGTTGATACAACAGTGGCTAAGATGGGGAGAAGTCTGTCTGTAATAAAGTGATGATCTTTTTTAAAAACACTATCAACAAGGCATGTCCCACAAAGAGGGACCTCGGAAAATTACAATTGGCTAAGAACAGGGCAGCACAGCTGGCTCTTATATGTACACATTGAGAGATAACATTAATAATATGCATGTAAATCTCTCATGGCTCAAAGTGGAGGAGAGATGGACTTCATCACTACTTGTTTTTGTAAGAGGTGTTGACAAGCTGAATGCACCGAGGTGTCTGTTTAAAATACTAGCACACAGCTCAGCTCAGACACTCATGCATATCCCACAAGACATTCCACCAGAAGTCTCAGTCCCCAAGTCAAGAACAGACTATGGGAGGCGCACACTACTACATAGAGCCATGGCTACATGGAACTCTATTCCACATCAAGTAACTGATGCAAGCAGTAGAATTAGATTTTAAAAAACAGATAAAAATACACCTTATGGAACAGCGGCGACTGTGAAGAGACAAAAACACAAACACACAGGCACATACACATGATAAGACACGCACTCTACACGAACGTGCAAATGGATTTTGTATTATAGATATGTGGTAGTAGAGTAGTGGCCTAAGGGAACACACTTAATGTGTTGTGAAAAGTGTTATGAAATGTAATGTCATGTAATATTTTAAATTGTATATAACTGCCTTTAAAGTTGCTGGACCCCAGGAAGAGTAGCTGTTGCCTTGGCAGCATCTAATGGGGATTCTTAATAAAAAGGGTAAGAGCGTCTGCTTAAAGTCTAAAATGTATTAGCAGAGCAATATTTTTGAAACAGCTGAAATGTATAGTAATTTTCCTTATATTTGAGACTTGTTTTATTGAGGTTTTACATGAATTTGCAGTCAGTCTGTTACATTATGAAATTGTCGCAGTAGCTGCTGCCTGCCGGCTGCACTGAGCCATGTAAAACTATTGAAGCTTATTCCTGCCACCATTTTAAAAAATGTTGATACTATCTCAAAATGTTGACATACTGACTAGACTGGGCAGGCGCATGTTGATTTTGTCCATCCACACCAGACGCGATCAGGACACGCATTTTTAAATATTAAAATGAACTCTGAACCAACTATATTAATTTGGTGACAGGTCGAAACACATGAAACATTCATTGATATTTAGCTAACTAGCTTGCTGTTGATAGCTCATTTGTCCTTGTATATAAACATTGGATTGTTATTGAACCTGAAATGCACAAGGTTATTTCTTTCTGTATCTTGGTAGAATTTTGACCCATTTTGAATCACACAAAATCTTGTGTTCTCTACTCTGACAATTAATACACACATAAAACATGAAACCTAGTTTGTTTCTAGTAATCTCTCCTTCTGTGGACTTTATATGGCGTTTGGCAATCAAATTTAAAACCTGTTTGGGATAGGGGGCAGTATTTTCACATCCGGATGAAAAGCGTGCCCAAAGTAAACTGCCTGCTACTCAGGCCCAAGAAGCTAGGATGCATATAATTGGTAGATTTGGATAGAAAACACTCTAACATTTCTAAAACTGTTAAAATAATGTCTGTGAGTATAACATAACTTATTTTGGCAGGCGAAACCCCGAGGACAAACCATCCAGGGAAAATAAAATTGAGTTCACTGTGTTTTCAATTTATTTTCTATGAGAAACTAGATTTCTGAGGCACCTGGTTGCAGTTACTATGGCTTCCACTAGATGTCAACAGTCTTTAGAAATTGGTTGATGTTTTTYTTTTGAGTAATGAAGAAGTAGTCCTGTTGTTTCCATGTGTCAAGACAAGTGGACTCTTTTGTTTGGTGCGTGCGACCTGGAACTAGCTCCACTTTGATTTTATCCGCTATTGAACACAGTATATTCCGTCTTAAATTTTAATGATTATTTACGTTTTAGGATACCTAAAGTTGGATTAGGAAAGTTGTTTGAAATGTTTGGACCAAAAAGTTTACAGGTAACTTATTAGATAATGTGTAGTCATGTTGGGCGAGTTGGAACCGGTGTTTTTCTGAATCAAACACGCCAAATAAATGGACATTTTGGGGATATAAAGAAGCAATTAATCGAACAAAAGGGCCATTTGTGATGTTTCTGGGCCATTTTGGAGTGCGAACAGAAGAAGATCTTCAAAGGTAAGGCATGAATTATATCGTTATTTCTAACTTTCGTGTCGCACCTCCCTGGTTGAAAAATGTTTGTCATGCATTTGTATGATGGAGCGCTGTCCAGATAATCGCATGGTTTGCTTTCGCCGTAAAGCCTTTTTGAAATCTGACATGGTGGCTGGATTAACAAGAAGTTAAGCTTTATGTTTATGTATTAGACTTGTGATTTCATGAAAGTTAAATATTTATAGTAATTTAATTTTAATTTGGCGCTCTGCCATTTCACCGGATGTTGTTAAATCGATCCTGCTAAAGGGATTTGATGCCTAAGAAGTTTTAAGGTGTATGGACCTCAGTTCATCTTTCAATCACCCACGTGGGTATATGCGCCTAAAAAAACAATGAAGAGATTAGAGAGGCGGGACTTGCGGAATAGAACCAAGTTCTAATTTAGCGCCTGGCTATTTAGCGCTTGACTCTTGCGAGCAGTTTGAATAAAATGATTGAATGACATGTATGTGTACATTTATTTTGTAACAATCGTGCACACAATCGTGTGGTCAGCATGTTACACAAGTCAAACTACTTAAGTGAACATTTTTAGATAGTAGAGCATACAAATAGAATATGTTTCTTCATTTGTAGCATTGTGTGGTGATTTCGGGGGTGACACCATGGGTCCCAGAGTGTTGGAGTGGCACCCAGAGTTTTTCTGGATCTGTCAGGTTAAGCTAACCAGGTAAAACTCTGGGTATGACATAGTAATAAATCAGCTATAAAAATAATTGTTTTATATGCGGTATAATGGCCATTTTTTTCTAATCAGGTCACATGTTCGTTTTTTTACTCCTGGAAAAAATCATGGCCCTACGGAGGATGAAAATATTACAACCCTGTCAAACAAATCATGAGGTGAATCTATCTAAACAACAATACTTTGTCCCATTTTTCAACTCTTTTATGACAATGTTTTTTTTTCAACCTAATCAAAAGTGCTGGGGAAACTTGTCACGTTGTATAATGATTGGAGACAGACGCAGGAATACATAATCGGGTTTTTTATTTTCTCCACCCAAACAAAAGAGCGAGGTGTAAACCTCTAAATAATACACGGGACGAGACCTATAAAACAAGTGCGCAATTAACACGTAGCATGGAAGCCGATACAATAGCACAGGTACTCACACGACCAACGGACATGGTAACAATAACCGACAAGGACAATGGGGAACAGAGGGCACATATATACACATACTAATCAGGGGGAAAGGGAACCAGGRGTGCMTAATGAGACAAGACAGTCCGGGTTTGGTAGAAATMAATCCATTCAGTGAAGCCTAGAAGGCCGGTGACGTAGAACGTAATGAGCAGCAGAACCGGGGGGATCCGTGACCCAACTGCCAGCTCGCCACTGGTTCGCCGACCGCCCTGCTGTTCTTATCTCTTCAAAGTGGACAAATGGAAATCGCCACTCAATGCTACAAATGAAGAAACATAACCTATATCTATTTTATTTTTGGGTGGCAGACATTGGCTTCCATATGTAACAGCTCAACATCTCAACTCTCCAGTGAATCATACCTGCGTTTTCAGTCCCAATTTGCTTTTACCACATGTAGCCTAATGATTTGCATTATATTGATTAAAATTAAGCATGGTTTGTTGTAATGTACTTTTATATTTTTATTAGAGGGGTAATCGTTAATTTTTGATAGGCTAACATTACTTGATGAAGACATGGTGTGAGCTTTAGGTAGCAATAACTTGTCTTGAGGCTAAAATGTAATGTGTGTACAGACAAGAAAATATACCCTTTAATTGTCTGTACATGCTTGTGAATTGTTGCATTATTCAAGTGTGTAATATGGTTTTGTTGCAATAATTAAGAGTGTAATATGGTATATAAATGAAGAGTAACTTGTTTAAAGTTAGCTAGTAGTTTACAATGGCTAGTGGCTCCTTTGCCATTTATGGTACTTTTAGCTGCGAAGCAAGAACCACATCCGAACCTTCTCTCGGCTTGTGACATTCCTGACACTAATGTGAATTTGTCCCGATAACTCTACTCAGTGAGAATAAGCTTTAACTCAGTCAGAGTAACGATAAGCCTCTAATCTCCTTCTTCTATCTCCTTCTTCTAGGAAATTGATTATTAGAATCCGTGATGTCACTGCCTGACAAACTTTCTAAAACATTCCTACCAGCCAAAAGTTTTGACACACTGACTCATTCAAGGGTTTTTCTTTATTTTTACTATTTTCTACATTGTAGAATAATAGTGAAGACATCAAAACTATGAAATAACATATGGAATCATGTAGTAACCAAAAAAGTGTTGAACAAATCAAAATCTATTTTAGATTTTAGATTCTTCAAAGTAGCCACCCTTTGCCTTGATGACAGTTTTGCACACTCTTGGCATTCTCGCAACCAGCTTTATGAGGTAGTCACCTGGAATGCATTTCAATTAACAGGTGTGCCTTGTTTAAAGTACATCTTTGGAATTTCTTTCCTTCTTAATGCATTTGAGCCAATCAGTTGTGTTGTGACAAAGTAGGGGTGGTATACAGAAGATAACCCTATTTGGTAAAACACCAAGTCCATATTATGGCTACAACAGCTCACATAAGCTTGTAGTAGTAGTATTCAAGTAGTTGAATATTGGAATGTATTTTGAAATACACTTGGAATGTTTTGGCATGTATTTGAAAATGCTAAAATACACAGATTTAATATTTAAAAACTCATTATGCATTTGAACCCAGACCTACGGGAATTTGAAATGTATTTGATAACAAGTATTTGAAAATAGTTCCAAAAAGTATTTATTGGAAATTATTTGGAAATTATTTAAAATACTTTAAATAGAAGTAGTTGATATGGCCACATTGTTAAAAAAGTTCTCAACTACACAGAAAATAAGTATTTAAAATACAAATACAAAAATGCATGTATTTGAACCCAGGTCTGCTGAAAATCGGCCTTCACTTGTCCAGTCCTATCACGTTAGTACACCAAATAAAGGAAAGGGACGAGGATAAAGGAAGCCACTTTACACTACTGAAACACTCTCACAGTCCCTCCAGGCTTTAATTACTGCCATGATTCATCTTCTTATCTCACCACCTGAGCTAAAGTGGGACACTGAAGCTGGTAAGTCCATGCTTAGTTAGTTAAAGGCCGGTAGACGGCTTAATGCTTTGGCTGGATGGAATGCTTGCCTGGATACTATAAGGCTCACAAGGCTCATTAGTAGGGTCAGGAGTTTCCCTTAACTCATAGATTGTTCCTGGTCAGTTGACATGGACAGGGAAAACAACGGTCCCTACTCAAACTGTAGGGCTAGAGTAGAAAACAGCATACATCAGCTCAACCTCTGCTCAACTTTACATCGCTCATACCCTGATGCCCAGATAGCCAACAACCAACTCTGTCACCTGTCATAATAAAATATAATTAAAGGGGAATTAAGATGACTTCAGAACCAACTCACATGCTTGTAATAGAATGCATGTTGTAAATGTTCCTATAGAGTTAACCATTAAGTGTTTATTGTGCTGACATGTTAGCTTGCCTCGAAGCAATAGGTTACATAGTGTCTGTCTGGTTGGTGCCATGATAGGACGCACCCTGTCTTGACTGCTAACCATTTCATATGGCAACAACCCAGGGGAGGACGGCTCATAATAATGGCTGGAATGGAGCGAACGGAATGGTATCAAACACATGTAAACCATGTTTTTGCTGTGTCCTCCACCATTAAGGTGCCCCCAACCTCCTGTGCAACAACCTAAGGTTATTGGAGTTGACTGAACTTTGACGGTTGATGATTGGCAGTTGGAGCAGTAGCCACTTGAATAATGGTGGATGGATATTAAGACAAAGAAACATCTATCCAACAATCTTTGGGTTTCTTTGAAATCAAAGCCTTCTGACGGTTACCTCATTTCAATTACTTGGAGAACAGACCGTTTCAAAGTCAAAGCCACCACGTATCACTTCTCTGAAAAGGAAGTGGTTTGCGGGTCATGGATGAACAAAGTAATGATATACGAGCTATCCGTGGATAATTGATGGCACGTTTTAATTAGAGATCGATATGGGGGAATAATATCATACTTTCTAAGGGATAAAAAATGTAAACCTCTGTAATTCTGTAATGTAATTTTACCTATAGATGATAGCCTCGATCTCAAGATACCCAGCATTGGTGTTTTTAATTCACTTTCACTGAAAGATTACAGTCCACAAGTGGGCCTGAATATCTAATTGCGCGTGACTGATGGTACAGTACAGCAGGGTGTCTTTCTCTGGTCTCTGGTAATCAAATAGGCACTGTGGAAATGACAGCGATGGCATTAGCTCTGATTAGTGAGAGTGAATTGTAGTACTGTATGAAACACGGGTGTGTCGCCATAAATGACGTTTGGTAATGGCGTAATGCATGCATTTCACAGGGCTGACCCAAAATCAATGTGTGCATTGAACAGGACAGAAGCTTTGCTGTTGTCCTATGGTTTTGTAACGTCTGCTTTTTAAAAAATCCTGTTTTAAGGGCTGCAAAGGATTTTATTGGTCATGTCCGATTTGGAGAATCAAATAGGCCTATTTGCAATGACCCTAATTCACAAAGGATCCATAATGTCTATGAGTGATATCTTAAGGACATAGATCCTTATATAGCCTACCCCAGACACAAACAAATCATCCTACAACACATTTAAGACTGTGTTGAAATTGAACAAAGTACAATTTCATGATTGCATGGCGTGGGATTTCTTGGCTTTAGTCCCCTGCTGGTTTCATGAATTGAGTGCAGACAAGGGTTAAATTGGGATTATGGATTAATTGTAGCTGCCTCCACCAAAAAAGGCTGGCTCTTCAAGATACATTTTGAACTGACGGTTTTGTATTCAATTCAGTCACCGTAAATCAGTTTTCTCCATCAGAAACTGGTTCCGGATAGCTATCCTCCCCTCCAAGTCAATCAAGACATGGGGACAGGGCTGGGGCTGAGGCTAAGATTTGACTATAGGCAATGGTTCTTCTCTGCATGTACAAGTCTAACCTTTTACATTTCTGAGACATTTGCAAATTGCCAAAGGCTGTAGGGCTAACCTTTAAGGAAATGTTGAACTTTGGAATATGAAGAGGGCGATAGGTCATCAACAGGCGAAGGATCCATGATCAATATACCAATATTCTCCGACCATAAGATTAGTATATGGTAAATGATCTGTAAGCAGCTGTCACGACACTCTGAGCTACCCAAAGTCCAATATAGATGTCCTATATTTGCTCTGCAGTATTACAGTATCTCTTACAGAACTGAACACAGACAGACAGACAGACAGACAGACAGACAGAACAGACAGACAGACAGACAGACAGACAGGCAGGCAGGCAGGCAGGCAGGCAGGCAGGCAGGCAGGCAGGGCAGGCAGGGCAGGCAGGCAGGCAGGCAGGCAGGCAGGCAGGCAGGCAGGCAGGCAGGCAGGCAGGCAGGCAGGCAGGCAGGTCAGGTAGGTAGGTCAGGTAGGTAGGTAGGTAGGTAGGTAGGTCACCGATAGGGGAATGAGTTTTGGGGGAGAATGAGGCTAATGCTGACTTCCATCATTTTATCCAATGTTGAGTGGCATGCTAGCTCTTCACCTAGTATACCAACTCCTTGCTATTTCCTCTCAATGGGAGAGGAAATAGACATTTGAGTTATACACATTTCAAGTTAGAATTCAGCACTATTAGCCCTGCTCAATACTTGATTATTACTTATTTTTGCATTCCATGGGGTTCTTGAGGCATGGAGCTAAGGTGAATTTAAGGAACCTGGGGCAGTGGACATGATCTACATTCAGTATCACCAACAGAGACAGTTGTTGAAAAAACTACCTTCTAGTCAACATCCATGGTGCGTGCCTCTAGCATTCCCTCCAGTTTCAGTACCTCCCAACCTAAAGGCACTTAAATGACTGTGCCCTCTGCTATGTGGAAAACAGTCTGATGCGAGGCGTAAAGAGAGTCACCAGCAATATAACATGATGGAATTTCCATGTGTCCAATAATACAACCTTAAATATTGTAACATGTCTTTTGCTAGAAGCATTTTATGTTTGGTGTCATGCATTGTGTAGTGGGGTCACCTTTGCATTGATGGTTGGTTGGGCTTTATTAAGAGTAAATAGTCAGTGGAGATGTTTACCTCGTATTGAGGATATACAGTATTTCAAAAGAAAAGGTTTGGCTTGGAGGAGTAAATACAAATTCTGTCACTGACCATGCAGCAATAACTATTGCTCTGCCTCAATGGAGCTGATACATTTCTTCACATACTGCAAGTTCCAATGGAAAATTGTAGTAAGTTATTTATGTGTCACGCCTACTCCCACTCTCCCACTCAGGCGATCGATGTCGCCGGTCTACTAACCATCCGGTCCTGGCAACCCACATTACGCACACCTGGCCACCATCATTATGCACACCTGCTCCCCATCGTTATGCACACCAGGAATTCATCATTACCTTGATTACTTCCACTTTATTTAGCCCTCAGAAGCCTCAGTCTTCAGGCAGTATTGGTTTCGTTTCCGTTCGGTACGCTACTCCTGTTTTGATATCTTCATGTTTCTTATTATTAAACTCCCCTTCTGCACCTGCTTCCTGACTCCCTGCGTATATTATAGTATGTCAGAGCATACAATGCTGTGGAGGTCTTGAGGTGGCCATTGGGTCTATCCTAACCTTCTACCGTGCTTATAGGCAGCAATCTTTACCTCCTGAGTAATCAATAATCCCTTCAATGACCATTCCTCACAGTCCTGTTTTACTGATACGTTCTCCAGTATTACCTTGATTGGTTATCTTGTCTCTCAAGGTGAATAATAGCCTTTATAAATATCCTTATAGCAGTAGTATAATATAACACATATTTCATAAGCCATAAAACTGATACATTAACTCTTCGTGCTGGGATATAAATCAGAATTACTTAGAAGATAACCACAAAAAGCAAAGTTGCCAACTGAAAATGTTTTTCCACTGTAGAGATAGCCTACAGCTATAAAAATAACATGACACAATTTTATTTGTAGCTGTTCTTATGTAGGCATTCATAAAGCCTTTATAACTGTCACATAAGAAGACATTATACCTCAACTTGGCACCTCACATTTTAACCCCTACACAACTATCTGCATTCATACTTCACCATGACCATTACTCAGTATGTTTTCTAATCATTATTTCTTAAAGGGTACGTTAGTGCGATTTGAAATGTATTTCTCTTCACTAAATGCTGTACTATATATCTTTTGGAGTCTTTAAGTGAAAATCTTTTATCCTCCATTAAGATGGAGACACACTGAAATGTGACCAGGGTCAGAATGGAGTTAATTGGCTACTAAAATCAATTAGTTCCACCATAGTGAGTGATCACTGGTCAGTCTCCGTATCCAACCACACCAGTGGAGGCTGCTGAGGGGAGGACGGCTCATAATAATGGCTGGAATGGAGTCAATTGTATGGTATCAAACACATCAACGACGTGGTTTCTATATGGTTGGTACCATTCCATTGACTCCATTCCAGCTATTATTATGAGCCGTCCTCTCCTCAGCAGACTCCACTGAACCACACCATTACCGTCAATTACAAACCCTGGGGGGAAAGGCAGTGATTAAGAGCGTTCACTATAAAACCAGTAAAAGGTGTAATCAGAAATATGAAAGTGCATCTTCTTTATTTATAGATGCAAAGCCTTGACCCGTCATTAGCTGTGTGTTTAGAAGCACCCTGAATATGAACTGATTATTGACAAATTGTTGGATAGCCTATGGATTGGATATTTTCCCCCAATGCTAGTACTTAACAGTAAACGAAAAGTGTCCTAACAACACTATCCATGTGTAAACTGACTGCCTGAAAGGTGTCTCTTGGCTCTGTCATATCCTCACATGGTCTCTCCTATCATTGCTATGCAGACGACACACAATTAATCTTCTCCTTTCCCCCCTCTGATAACCAGGTGGTGAATCGCATCTCTGCATGTCTGGCAGACATATCAGTGTGGATGACGGATCACCACCTCAAGCTGAACCTCGGCAAGACGGAGCTGCTCTTCCTCCCGGGGAAGGACTGCCCGTTCCATGATCTCGCCATCACGGTTGACAACTCCATTGTGATCCTCCTCCCAGAGTGCTAAGAACCTTGGTGTGATCCTGGACAACACCCTGTCGTTCTCAACTAACATCAAGGCGGTGACCCGGCCTGTAGGTTTCATGCTCTACACACTTCGCAGAGTACGACCCTGCTCACGCAGGAAGCGGCGCAGGTCCTAATCCAGGCACTTGTCATCTCCCGTCTGGATTACTGCAACTCGCTGTTGGCGGGCTCCCTGCCTGTGCCATTAAACCCCTACAACTCATGCCAGAACGCCGCAGCCCGTCTGGTGTTCAACTTTCCCAAGTTCTCTCACGGTCACCCCGCGCTCCTCCGCTCTCTCCACTGGCTTCCAGTTGAAGCTCGCATCCGCTACAAGACCATGGTGCTTGTCTACGGAGCTGTGAGGGGAACGGCACTCCGTACCTTCAGGCTCTGATCAGGCCCTACACCCAAACAAGGGCACTGCGTTCATACCACCTCTGGCGCTGCTCGCCTCCCTACTCTGAGGAAGATACAGTTCCTCGCTCAGCCCAGTCAAAACTGTTCGCTGCTCTGGCACCCCAATGGTGGAACAAACTCCCTCACGACGCCAGGTCAGGCGGAAGTCATCAACCACCTTCCGGAGACACCTGAAACCCCACCTCTTTAAGGAATACCTAGGATAGGATAAAGTAATCCTTCTAACCCTCCCCCCCCTTAAAAGAGTTAGATGCACTATTGTYAAGTGGTTGTTCCACTGGATATCATAAGGTGAATGCACCAATTTGTAAGTCGCTCTGGATAAGAGCGTCTGCTAAATGACTTAAATGTAATGTAAATGTGTCTTTTACTAAGATGAACTTTGCACAGAAACAAAATAACGTATTGAGTCTCTGTACCACCTCAACCTCTGAGGTGGCATACATTGTTAGATTAGACACACAAAGTGTCAAAAGTGTAAAGAGACTAGACACAAAGCTCTAGATACGCCACTTACAAAAGACACCACTTACAAAAGTGTGTACCAACAAAATTTGACAAGACTATATATGTTAAACATAATTAACATTTTCTCAATACTTGTTTTCTTTCAGACTGCCTTCAATACTATACACACTTTCAATCAATCAAACTTCATTTATATAGCACATTTCTTGCAACATGTGCAGTCCAAAGTGCTTTAACAAATAAAATATTAAAAGGAGAGAAAGATAAAACACAATATATTTCTATACAAATATATACATTTAATTAAGAGACAAATGAAAGTAGCAACCAAAATATAAACTCAGCAAAGAAAGAAACCTCCTCTCACTGTCAACTGCATTTATTTTCATCAAACCTAACATGTGTAAATATTTGTATGAACATAACAAGATTCAACGACTGAGACATAAACTGAACAAGTTCCACAGACATGTGACTAACAGAAATTGAATAATGTGTCCTTGAACAAAAGGGGGGTCAAAATCAAAGTAACAGTCAGTATCTGGTGTGGCCACCAGCTGCATTAAGTACTGCAGTGCATCTCCTCCTCATGGACTACACCAGACTTGCCAGTTCTTGCTGTGAGATGTTACCCCACTCTCAACACCAAGGCACATGCAAGTTCCCAGAAATACAGGCCTTGGTGTAACGCTCATTCCTTCGACCATAAACGCAAATCCGACCATCACCCCTGGTGAGACAAAACCACGACTCGTCAGTGAAGAGCACTTTTTGCCAGTCCTGTCTGGTCCAGCGACGGTGGGTTTGTGCCCATAGGCGACGTTGTTGCCGGTGATGTCTGATGAGGACCTGCCTTACAACAGGCCTATAAGCCCTCAGTCCAGCCTCTCTCAGCCTATTGTGGACAGTCTGAGCACTGATGGAGGGATTGTGCGTTCCTGGTGTAACTCGGGCAGTTGTTGCCATCCTGTACCTGCCCCGCAGGTGTGATGTTCGGATGTACCGATCCTGTGCAGGTGTTACACGTGGTATGCCACTTTGAGGACGATCAGCTGTCCGTCCTGTCTCCCTGTAGRGCTGTCTTAGGCGTCTCACAGTACGGACATTGTAATTTATTGCACTGGCCACATCTGCAGTCCTCATGCCTCCGTGCAGCATACCTAAGGCACGTTCACGCAGATGATCAGGGACCCTGGGCATCTTTCTTTTGGTGTTTTTCAGAGTGAGTAGAAAGGCCTTTTTAGTGTCCTAAGTTTTCATAACTGTGACCTTAAATGCCTTCCGTCTGTAAGCTGTTAGTGTCTTAACGACCATTCCACAGGTGCATGTTCATTAATTGTTTATGGTTCATTGAAAAAGCATGGGAAACAGTGTTTGAACTCTTTACAATAAAGATCTGTTAAGCTATTTGGATTTTTACGAATGATCTTTGAAAGTCAGGGTCTGAAACAGCGGACGGAAGAACGAACGACGAAACACCACACACACACACACACACACACCAAACACGACACACACACCACACACAACACACACCCACCACACACGACACACACACAACCACCAACACACACACACACCACACACAACACAACACACACACACACACACCACACAAGATGCCTAATCTTGAGATAAGGTGGGGGCAGAAGATTTTATTTTTTCCTAATGCTAACGACCCTGTAAAATAAAATCTGGTATGTGGTTCTCGGTAACGGCCGAACGGATCATGATGAGTTGATTTGGGAAGTTTAATCGACATTGGTGTCATTTTGGCTTAGATGTGAAGGAAGATTTGCTGGTGCCCCCACAATAATGATGGTGTTGAATTAGAGAGCTTGTAATCAGTGAGAATGCTCTAACATGGAAATTAGGTCAGAAAGGTCACTGCCCCAGATGCCAACTGTGGGACACATTCMGTATAGAAACAGATTGAGGTTGTGAGCCTCCAATGGACTAGTTTGCCGTTATTGGTGGAATTGTAACTAACTGCATGTCATGCTCCAGTTGCAATCCTCTTAGGTAGGCTAACTCTATATTATGTGCATCGTGTACAACAGTACTTTGAAGGGCACGTTACATGATATACAGTGCTGTGAAAAAGTATTTGCCTCCTTCCTGATTTCTTATTTTTTTGCACATTTGTCACACTTAAATGTTTCAGATCATCAAACAAATTTTTATATTACACAAAGATAACCAAAGTAAACACAAAATGGAGAACATTTGGAACAGAACCTTCCCAGGAGTGGCCGGCCAACCAAAATTACCCCAAGAGTGCAGCGGCGACTCATCCAAGAGGTCACAAAAGAACCCACAACAACATCTAAAGAACTGCAGGCCTCACCTGCCTCAGTTAAGGTCAGTGTTCATGACTCAACCATAAGTTCCAAGGCGAAAACCACTGCTGACCAAAAAGAACATAAAGGCTCGTCTCACTTTTGGCAAAAAACATCTTGATGATCCCCAAGACTTTGGGGAAAATATTCTGTGGACTGACGAGACAAGAGTTTAACTTTTTGGAAAGTGTGCGTCCCGTTACATCTGGCGTAAAAGTAACACAGCATTTCAGAAAAAMAACATCATACCAACAGTTAAATATGGTGGTGGTAGTGTGATGGTAGTGTGATGGTCTGGGGCTGCTTTGCTGCTTCAGGACCTGGACGACTTGCTGTGATTGATGGAACCATGAATGCTGCTCTCTACCAAAAAATCCTGAAGGAGAATGTCCGGCCATCAGTTCATGACCTCAAGCTGAAGCCCACTTGGGTTCTGCAGCAGGAAAATGATCCAAAACACACCAGCAAGTCCACCTCTGCATGGCTTAAAAAAACAAAATGAAGGTTTGAGTGGCCTAGTCAAAGTCCGGACTTGAATCCAATTGAGATGCTGTGGCGTGACCTTTAAAAGGCGGTTCATGCTCGAAAACCCTCCAATGTGGCTGAATTAAAACATTTCTGCAAAGAAGAGTGGGCCAAAATTCGTCCACAGCGATGTGAAACGCCATTCAGGCGGAAATTGAGAAAAAACAGGCCTAGCCCAAACAAAACTGTAACTAGGCCACACAAGAACATACCAATGTCATATTGGTAAGCAACTCCATTGTGGAGTTGGCCTTATTTTAGGTTATTGTCCTGCTGAAAGGTGAATTCGTCTCCCAGTGTCTGTTGGATAGAACCAGGTTTTCCTCTAGGATTTTGCCTGTGCTTAGCTGTATTCCGTTTCCTTCATGTCGATGACATGATGCAGCAAACACCTTGCTTGAAAATGTGAAGAGTGGTAACCATTAAACTATGTAACCATTTTAAAATCATCATTGGCCTCGTGGTGAAATCCCTTAGCAGTTTCCTTCTTCTCCAGCTACTGAGTTAGGAAGGACACCTGTATCTTTGTAGTGACTGGGTGTATTGATACACTTTCCAAAGCCTAATTAATAAATGCATGCACCAAGGGATAATCAGCATCTGCTTTTTTACCTTTTTTTAACTTGGCAAGTCAGTTAAGAACAAATTCTTATTCACAATGACAGCCTACCCCAGACAACGCTGGGCCAATTGTGCACCACCCTATGGGACTCCCAATCACAGCCAGATGTGATGCAGCCTGGATTCAAACCAGGTACTGCAGTGACACCTTGTGCATTGAGATGCAGTGTCTTAGACCACTGCACCACTCGGGAGCCCACCAATTTACACATCTACCAATCAGTGCCCTTCTTTGTGAGGCATTGAAAAACCTCCCTGGTCTTTGTGGTTGTAATCTGTGCTTGAAATTCACTACTCGATTGAGCGACTTAATGTGTGTACTACAGAGATGGAGTAGTCATATTATTGAACACAGAATGACTCCATGCAACTTATTATGTGATTTGTTAAGCACATTTTTACTCCTGAATTTATTTAGGTTTGCCATAACAAAGGCGTTGAATACTTATTGACTCAAGGCATTTCCGCTTTTCCTTTCTCATTAATATAAAAAATGTTCAACAAACAAAATTCCACTTTGACATTATGGGGTATTGTGTGTATATCAGTGACACAAAATAAAAATGTTAAATTCAGGCTGTAACACAAAAAGTAAAGGGGTGTGAATACTTTCTGAAGGCGCTGTGGTACTAAAGTGCCCAAAGAGTTTTGTCATGTTATGTTGCTAGCTAGTAGATGATAAAAAACTACTGGACTACTGACACAGATGTAGCATGGAGTTAGGCAATGGAATAAGCTAGCTAGAAAGCAAGCTATAACAACTCCATCAACAGAATACGGCACGTTTTGCAGAAATGAGTGGTTAAATACCAAT